>NC_135236.1:247572521-247680021 GCF_051348905.1 Ranitomeya variabilis
TAACATACTCACCCGGTGTCCCTGGGTCCTCTTCTGTCTTCTCCTGCCGGCCGGCTTCTTAGTCGGGAAAGAAAATGGCGGGCGCATGCGCAGTGCGCCCGCCATCTGCTGCCATCTGCCGGCCGGCAGGAGAGACGAGTTGGGGCTAAAATTAGGGTTAGGGTTAGAGTTAGGGTTAGGGCTAGGGTTAGAGTTAGGGTTAGAGTTAGGGCTAGGGTTAGGGCTAGGGTTAGGGTTGGGGCTAGGGTTAGGGTTAGGGTTAGGCTACTTTCACACTAGCGTTTTTTGGCTTCCGTCGCAATGCGTCGTTGGAGAAAAAACGCATCCTGCAAAAGTGCTTGCAGGATGCGTTTTATCTCCATTGGCTTGCATTTGCGACGGATTGCCACATGTCGCATCCGTCGTGCGACGGATGCGTCGTGCTTTGGCGGACCGTCGGCACAAAAAAAGCTACATGTAACTTTTTTGTGCGACGTGTCCGCCATTTCCGACCGCGCATGCGCGGCCGGAACTCCGCCCCCGCCTCCCCGCACCTCACAATGGGGCAGCGGATGCGTTGAAAAAACAGCATCCGCTGCACCCGTTGTGTGGCGCTTACAACGCTAGCGTCGGTACGTCGGCCCGACACACTGCGATGGGCCGAGTACGACGCTAGTGTGAAAGTAGCCTTAGGCTTCTTTCACACTTGCGTCGGTACGGGGCGGTCGCAATGCGTCGGCCCGACGAACCGACGCATGTTGTGAAAATTGTGCACAACATGGGCAGCGGATGCAGTTTTTCAACGCATCCGCTGCCCAGTCTATGTCCTGGGGAGGAGGGGGCAGAGTTACGGCCACGCATGCGCGGAAATGGCGGACGCGACGTACAAAAAAAAGATTACATTGAACTTTTTTTGTGACGACGGGGCTAAAGTTATGGTTAGGGTTGGGGCTAAAGTTAGGGTTAGAGTTGGGATTAGGGTTTGGATTATTAGGGTTGGGATTAGGGTTACGTTTGGGATTAGGGTTAGGGGTGTGTTGGATTTAGGGTTTTGATTAGGGTTATGGTTAGGGTTGAGATTAGGGCTGTTTTGGGGTTAGGGTTGTGATTATCGTTAGGGTGGTGATTAGGATTATGGATCGGGTTAAGATTAGGGTTAGGGGTGTGTTGGAGTTAGGGTTGGAGTTATAATTTGGGGGTTTCCACTGTTTAGGTACATCAGGGGGTCTCCAAACACGAAAGCCAATTTTGCGCTAAAAAAGTCAAATGGTGCTCCCTCCATTCTGAGCTCTGCCGTGCGCCCAAACAGTGGTTTACCCCCACATATGGGGTATCAGCGTACTCGGGATAAATTGGACAACAACTTTTGGGGTCCAATTTCTCCTGTTACCCTTGTGAAAATAAAAACTTGGGGGCTAAAAATCTTTTTTGTGGGAAAAAAAAATATTTTTTTATTTTCACTACTCTGCATTATAAACTTCTGTGAAGCACTTGAGCATTCAAAGTTCTCACCACATATCTAGATAAGTTCCTTAGGGGGTCTAGTTTCCAAAATGTGGTCACTTGTGGGGGGTTTCTACTGTTTAGGTACATCAGGGGCTCTGCAAACGCAACATAACACCCACAGACAATTCTATCAAAGTCTGAATTCCAAAATGGCGCTCCTTCTCTTCCAAGCTCTGCCGTGTGCCAAAACAGTGGTTTACCCCCACATATGGGGTACCAGCATACTCAGGACAAATTGGAGAACAAATATTGGCATCCAATTTCTCTTGTTACCCTTGTGAAAATAAAAACTTGGGGGCTAAAAAATCTTTTTTGTTAAAAAAAAATATTTTTTATTTTCACGACTCTGCATTATAAACTTCTGTGATGCACTTGGGCATTCAAAGTTCTCACTACACATCTAGATAAGTTCCATGGGGGGTCTAGTTTCCAAAATGGGGTCACTTTTGGGGGGTTTCTACTGTTTAGGCACATCAGGGGCTCTCCAAACGCGACATGGCGTCCGATCTCAATTCCAGTCAATTTTGCATTGAAAAGTCAAATGGCGCTCCTTTGCTTCCGAGCTCAGCCATGTGCCCAAACAGTGGTTTACCCCCACATATGGGGTGTCGGCGTACTCAAGACAAATTGTACAACAACTTCTGGGGTCCATTTTCTCCTGTTACCCTTGGTAAAATAAAAATTTGGAGGCAAAAAGATCATTTTTGTAGAAAAAATGCGATTTTTTTATTTTCACGGCTCTACGTTATAAACTTCTGTGAAGCACCTGGGGGTTTAAAGTGCTCACCACACATCTAGATAAGTTCCTTAAGGGGTCTAGTTTCCAAAATGGTGTCATTTGTGGGGGGTCTCCACTGTTTAGGCACATCAGCGGCTCTCCAAACGTGACATGGCATCCGATCTCAATTCCAGCCAATTCTACATTGAAAAAGTAAAACGACACTCCTTCTCTTCCAAGCTCTGCGGTGCGCCCAAACAGTCGTTTACCTCCACATATGGGGTATCGACGTACTCAGGAGAAATTGCACAACAACTTTTGTGGTCTAATTTCTCCTGTTACCCTTGTGAAAATAAGAATTTGTGGGCGAAAAAATCATTTTTGTGAAAACAAATGCGATTTTTTATTTTCACGGCTCTACGTTATAAACTTCTGTGAAGCACTTGGGGGTTCAAAGTGCTCACCACACATCTAGATAAGTTCCTTAAGGGGTCTAGTTTCCAAAATGGTATCACTTGTGGGGGGTTTCCACTGTTTAGGCACATTAGGGGCTCTCCAAACGCGACATGGCGTCTGATCTCAATTCCAGCCAATTCTGCATTGAAACAGTCAAACGGTGCTCCTTCACTTCCAAGCTCTGCGGTGCGCCCAAACAGTGGTTTACCTCCACATATGGGGTATTGGCGTACTCAGGAAAAATTGCACAACAAAATTTGTGGTTAAATTTCTGTTTTTACACTTGTGAAAATTAAAAAAAAATGGTTCTGAAGTAAAATGTTTGCAAAAAAATTAAATGTTCATTTTTTTCTTCCACATTGTTTCAGTTCCTGTGAAGTACGTAAAGGGTTAATAAACTTCTTGAATGTGGTTTTGAGCAGCTTGAGGGGTGCAGTTTTTAGAATGGTGTCACACTTGGTTATTTTCTATCATATAGACCCCTCAAAATGACTTCAAAGGTGATGTGGTCCCTAAAAAAAAAATGGTGTTGTAAAAATGAGAAATTGCTGGTCAACTTTTAACCCTTATAACTCCCTAACAAAAAAAAAATTGTTTCCAAAATTGTGCTGATGTAAAGTAGACATGTGGGAAATGTTATTTATTAACTATTTTTTGTGACATATCTCTCTGATTTAAGGGCATAAAAATACAAAGTTTGAAAATTGCTAAATTTTAAAAATTTTCGCCATATTTCCATTTTTTTCATAGATAATCGCAAGTAATATCGAAGAAATGTTACCACTAACTTGAAGTACAATATGTCACGAAAAAACAATCTCAGAATCAGCGGGATCCGATAAAGCGTTCCAGAGTTATAACCTCTTAAAGTGACACTGGTCAGAATTGTAAAAATTGGCTCGGTCATTAAGTACCAAATTGGCTCTGTCACCAAGGGGTTAACCAAGCATAGGGAAAAAATTATGGAATAACTCAATTCTGAGGAAAAAATTATGGAATCACCCTATAAATTTTCATAACCAAAAATAACACCTGCATCAAATTAGATCTGCTCGTTAGTCTACATCTAAAAAGGAGTGATCACACCTTGTAGAGCTGTTGCACCAAGTGACATGAATCATGGCTCCAACAAGAGAGATGTCAATTGAAACAAAGGAGAGGATTATCAAACTCTTAAAATAGGGTAAATGATAACGCAATGTTGCAAAAGATGTTGGTTGCTCACAGTCAGCTGTATCTAAAATCTGGACCAAAAACAAAACAACATGGGAAGGTTGTTAAAGGCAAACATACTGGTAGACCAAGGAAGACATCAAATCGTCAAGACCGGAAACTTAAAGCAATATGTCTCCAAAGCAGGAAATGCACAACAAAACAAATGAGGAACGAATGGGTGGAAACTGGAGTCAACGTCTGTGACCGAACTGTAAGAAACCGCCTAAAGGAAATGGGATTTACATACAGAAAAGCTAAACGAAAGCCATCATTAACACCTAAACAGAAAAAAACAAGGTTACAATGGACTAAGGAAAAGCAATCGTGGGCTGTGGATGACTGGATGAAAGTCATATTCAGTGATGAATCGCAAATCTGCATTGGGCAACGTGATGATGCTGGAACTTTTGTTTGGTGCCATTCCAATGAGATTTATAAAGATGACTGCCTGAAGAGAACATGCAAATTTCCACAGTCATTGATGATATGGGGCTGCATGTCAGGAAAAGGCAGTGGGGAGATGGCTGTCATTACATCTTCAATAAATTCACAAGTTTATGTTGATATTTTCGACACTTTTCTTATCCCATCAATTGAAAGGATGTTTAGGGATGATGAAATCATTTTTCAAGATGATAATGTATCCTGCCACAGAGCAAAAACTGTGAAAACATTCCCTGAAAAAAGACACATAAGGTCAATGTCATAGCCTGCAAATAGTCTGGATCTCAATCCAATTGAAAATCTTTGGTGGAAGTTGAAGACAATGGTCCAAGACAAGGCTCCAACCTGCAAAGCTGATCTGGCAAAAGCAATCAGAGAAAGTTGGAGCCAGACTGATGAAGAGTACTGTTTGACACTCATTAAGTCCATGCCTCAGAGACTGCAAGCTGTTATAAAAGCCAGAGGTGGTGCAACAAAATACTAGTGATGTTTTGGATTGTTTTTCTGTTTGTTTGTTTTTCATGATTCCATATTTTTTTCCTTATGCTTGGTTAAAAAAGTAACTATTACTGACTACCACATTTTTTGTTCTTGATTTCTTTTAGTGTTTCTTAAAGCCAGAAAGTTGCCATGTGAAATTACTTTAGTTTTGTGCCATGTCTGTGATCTGCTTTTCTTCTAAAAAAATGAACACCCTCCAAGGCCAGTGATTCCATAATTTTTGCCAGAGGATAGATAGATAGAAAGATAGATAGATATACAGATAGATATAGATACATAGATAGATAGGATAGATAGATAGATAGATAGATATCAAGAAAATTAAGGGCACACTAATATCCCACATCCTAGATATCACTGAAAGAAATTTTCCAGTTGAAAATCTTAATTAATTACATAGTGGCACAATGTTGTGAACAATAAAACCTAAAAATGTCAATGTGAATCACAACTAATATCCCACGGAGGTCTGGAATTGGAATGATGCTCAAAATTAAAGTGGAAAATGAAGTTACAGGCTGATCCAACTTAAGTGGAAATGCCTCAGGACAAGGTAATAATGCTCAGTAGTGTCTGTGGCTTCCACATGCCTGTATGATCTCACCAACAACGCCTGGGCATGCTCCTGATGAGACCGCGGATAGTCTCCTGAGTGATCTCTTCCCAGATCTGGACTAAAGCATCCGCCAACTCCTGGACAGTCTGTGGTGCAACGTGACATTGGTGGATGGTGCGAGACATGATGTCCCAGATGTGTTCAATCGGATTCAGGTCTGGGGAACGGGCGGGCCAGTCCATAGCTTCAATGCCTTCATCTTGCAGGAACTGCTGACATACTCCAGCCACACGAGGTCTGTCATTGTCCTGCATTAGGAGGAACCCAGGAGCAACTGCACCAGCATATGGTCTCACAAGGTGTCTGAGGATCTCATCTTGGTACCTAATGGCAGTCAGGCTACCTCTGGTGAGCACATGGAGGGCTGTGCGGCCCTCCACAAAAATGTCACCCCACACCATTACTGACCCACTGCCAAACCGGTCATGCTGAAAGTTGTTGCAGGCAGCAGATCGCTCTTCACGGCATCTCCAGTCTGTCACGTGCTCAGTGTGAACCTGCTTTCATCTGTGAAGCGCACAGGGCGCCAATGGCAAATTAGCCAATCCTGGTGTTCTGTGGCAAATGGCTGTGAGCTGTGAGCACAACCCCCATCTGTGGACGTCAGGCACTCAGACCATCCTCATGGAGTCGGTTTCTAACAGTTTGTGCAGACACATGCACATTTGTGGCCTGCTGGAGGTCATTTTGCAGGGCTCTGGCAGTGCTCTTCCTGTTCCTCCTTGCACAAAGGCTGAGGTAGCGGTCCTGCTGCTGGGTTGTTGCCTTCCTTAGGCTCCCTCCACGTCTCCTGGTGTACTGGCCTGTCTCCTGGTAGCGCCTCCAGCCTCTGGACACTACACTGACAGACACAGCAAATTTTCTTGCCACAGCCCTCATTGATGTGCCATCCTGGATGAGCTGCAGTACCTGAGCCACTTGTGTGTACGTTGTAGAGTCCGTCTCATGCTACAACGAGTGTGAAAGCACAACCAACATTCAAAAGCAACCAAAACATCAGCCAGAAAGCATTGTTACTGAGATGTGGTCTGTGGTCCCCACCTGCAGAACCACTCCTTTATTGTGTCTTGATAATTGCAAATAATTTCCATCTGTTGTCTATTCCATTTACACAACAGCATGTGAATTTTTTTGTCAAACAGTGTTGCTTCCTAAGTGGACAGTTTGATTTCACAGAAGTTTGATTTGCTTGGAGTTATAGTCTGTTGTTTAAGAGTTCCCCTTATTTTTTGAGCAATATTATATATATCTACTATATAATTGTCTAAGGGGTACTTCCGTCTTTCTGTCTGTCTTTCTTTCTGTCGCGGTTATTCGTTCTCTGATTGGTCTCGGCAGCTGCCTGTCATGGCTGCCGCGACCAATCAGCGACGCGCACAGTCCGGAAGAAAATGGCCGCTCCTTACTCCCCGCACTCACTGCCCGGCGCCCGCATACACCCCTCTGCTCACCGCTCACACAGGGTTAAAGCCAGCGGTAACGGACCGCGTTATGCCGTGGGTAACGCACTCAGTTACCGCTGCTATTAACCCTGTGTGACCACCTTTTTACTATTCATGCTGCCTATGTGGCATGAATAGTAAAACGATCTAATGTTAAAAATAATAATAAAAAAAAAAATCGTTAGATACTCACAGTCCGTCGGCCCCCGGATCGACAACAGGCCTTACCCGCTCCTCCCGACGCTCCATGCTGCGATCTCGCGAGATGATGACATAGCGGTCTCGCGAGACCGCTACGCCATCATCTCGCGAGACCGCAATGCACTCTTGGGACCGGAGCGCCAAGGAGCATCGCTTGGATCCGGGTGCTCCGGAAGGTGAGTATATCACTATTTTTTATTTTATTTCTTTTTTTTAACAGGGATATGATGCCCACATTGCTATATACTGCGTGGGCTGGGCAATATACTACATGGGCTGTGCTATATATTACATGGGCTGTGCTATATACGTAGCTGGGCAATATACTACGTG
The DNA here is from genome assembly GCF_051348905.1 of Ranitomeya variabilis. Lineage (NCBI taxonomy): Eukaryota > Metazoa > Chordata > Amphibia > Anura > Dendrobatidae > Ranitomeya > Ranitomeya variabilis. Next base: position 247,579,933 of record NC_135236.1, read on the forward strand.
GCTGGGCAATATACTACGTGGCTGGGCAATATACTACATGGGCTGTGCTATATACTACGTGGCTGGGCAATATACTACGTGGCTGGGCAATATACTACATGGGCTGTGCTATATACTACATGGCTGTGCAATATACAACGTGGGCTGCGCAATGTACTGCGTGAGCTGCGCAATGTACTGCGTGGGCTGCGCAATGTACTGCGTGGGCTGCGCAATGTACTGCGTGGGCTGCGCAATGTACTGCGTGGGCTGCGCAATGTACTGTGTGGGCTGCGCAATGTACTGCGTGGGTTGACAAAGGATAACACATCCGAAACGTTGCCACGCCGTTCAGGCATTAAAGTCCACTTTTTTTCAATTATTTTGTGCTGCTTTTTCTTTTTTTGAGTAATATATATATATATATATATATATATATATATATATATATATATATATATATATATATATATATATATCGTATTTTCCAGCGTATAAGACGACTGGGCGTATAAGACGACCCCCCAACTTTTCCAGTTAAAATGTAAAATCTTCTTAAAAGTCGGGGGTCTTCTTATAAACCGTGTCGTCTTATAGGGCCGGTGACTTTTGTGCCTTTTGGGGGGGGGGGGGGAGTGGGCCTGATGACGACGAGGGGGCGTCTCACAGGAAAGTGAGTATCCCCCATTACCTCATTGTATCGCTGCAGCGTGGGGTCTCTGCTGGGAGCGGCGGCTGCTGCTCCTCATTGTGCCGCGTGGGTGCTGTGGGGCGGCGGCTCCTCTTCTTCAGTGTGTGGCCTCTGTGCTGCTGGGCGGCGGCGGCGGCTTATCTTCAGGCAGTCGGGGCTCCTCCGGTATCTCCTTAAAGCCCGGAGGCCCTGCCGGCAACTCCATCGGTGCAATGCAGTGGCCTCCGGGAACATGGCCGCTGCTCAGATTCAGATCTCGTCCCGAGATCTCGGGAGACGAGATCTAAATCTGAGCAGCGGCCATTTTCCCGGAGACAGCTCCTTGCTGCTATGCGGTGACCTCCGGGAAAATGGCCGCTGGGGGCGGCGCATGCTCAGATTCAGATCTGAATCTGAGCAGCGGCCATGTTCCCGGAGGCCACTGCATTGCACCGATGGAGTTGCCGGCAGGGCCTCTGGGCTTTAAGGAGATACCGGAGGAGCCCCGACTGCCTGAAGATAAGCCGCCGCCGCCGCCCAGCAGCACAGAGGCCCCACACTGAAGAAGAGGAGCCGCCGCCCCACAGCACAGCCGCCGCCGCTCCCAGCAGAGACGCCACGCTGCAGTGATACAATGAGGTAATGGGGGATACTCACTTTCCTGTGAGACGCCCCCTCGTCGTCATCAGGCTCACTCCCCCCCCACCCACCATATACACCCGGCAAGGCGATACCCGGCGTATAAGACGACCCCCGACTTTTAAGAAGATTTTCAGGGGTTAAAAAGTCGTCTTATATGCCGGAAAATACGGTATATATATATATATATATATATATATATACAAAAATTGGAACAGCATCCAGAAATACCTCAACCATAGTGCAAAGCTCTTCCAGCCAGTAGTCCAATGGCCTCCAACAATATAAGCAAAATAAGAAAAGCAGCAAAAAAAATAGAAAAAAGTGGATTTTATTGCCTGAATGGCGTGGCAATGTTTCGGATACAAAATCCTCTCTCAAGCAGCAGTATTATATATTTATTACACACACATATATACACACACACACACACATATATACACACACTACACTACACTACAGTTCAAAAGTTTAGGGTCACTTAGAAATTTCCTTATTTTTGAAAGAAAAACATTTTTTTTCCAATGAAGCTAACATTAAGTGATTCAGAAATACACTCTATACATTGTTAATGTGGTAAATGAATGTTCTAGCTGCAAAAGTCTGGTTTGCAATGCAATATCTTCATAGGTGTATAGAGGTCCATTTACAACAACCATCACTCCAGTGTTCTTATGGTACTTTGTGTTTGATAACTTTATAAGAAGGCTAATGGATGGTTAGAGTACCCTTAAAAACCCTTGTGCAAGTATGTTAGCACAGCTGAAAACAGTTTGGCTGATTAGAGAACCTATAAACCTGACCTTCCTTTGGGATAGCTGAGAATCAGGAGCATTACATTTGTTGGTTCCATTAAACTCTCAAAATGGACAGAAAAAAGTTACAGTGAAGAGGCGACTCTGGGATGCTGACCTTCAAGGCAGAGTGGCAAAGAAAAAGCCGTATCTGAGACTGGCTAATAAAAGGAAAAGACTAGCCCCTTTCTGCCAGCTGACGTACTATCCCTTCAGCTGGCAGACTCCCCCGCTTTGAGGTGGGCTCCGGCGGTGAGCCCACCTCAAAGCCGCGACATGTCAGCTATTATCAACAGCTGATATGTGGCCGCAATGAGCGCGAGCGTAATCGTGATCCGCCCGCGCCCATTAACTAGTTAAATGTCAGAGTTTGACAGCTGCATTTAACAAGCGCCGCCGGCCGCGCGGCTGGAAGCGCTCACACTGCTGAACCCGTCACATGATCAGGGGTCATCGGTGCATTGCCATAACAACCCGAGGTCTCCTTGAGACCTCTATGGCTGTTCATGGCTGTTAGCTGTGAGTGCCACCCTGTGGTCGGCACTCAAAGCAATGCTGCATTTCTGCTACATACACTATGTTCCAAATTATTATGCAACTGACATTTTTATTGCATTTTCCTAAATGGTTGGTGCAAATGACAGTCAGTCTAATAAATGTAATCACCCGTTAGAGTATACATCGAATTTTATTGAAGAAACCTCCCAATGATAACAGTGTAATTTCCAAAATGAATAAAAACTTAAAATGCACTGTTCCAAATTATTAGGCACAGTAGAATTTCTAAACATTTGATATGTTTTAAAGAACTGAAAATGCTCATTTGTGGAATTTGCAGCATTAGGAGGTCACATTCACTGAACAAAAAATCTATTTAACTCCAAAACATCCTAACGGGCCAAGTTACATGTTAACTTAGGAACCCTTCTTTGATATCACCTTCACAGTTCTTGCATCCATTGAACCTGTGAGTTTTTGGAGAGTTTCTGCTTGTATTTCTTTGCATGAAGTCGGAATAGCCTCCCAGAGCTGCTGTTTTGATGTGAACTGCCTCCCACCCTCATAGATCTTTTACTTGATGATACTCCAAAGGTTCTCTATAGGGTTGTGGTCAGGGGAAGATGGTGGCCACACCAGGAGTTTATCTCCTTTTATGCCCATATCAGCCAATGACTCAGAGGTATTCTTTGCAGCATGAGATGGTGCATTGTCATGCATGAAGATGATTTTGCTCCTGAAGGCACATTTCTGCTTTTTATGGAGGAAAGTTGTCAATCAGAAACTCTATACAGTATACTTTGCAGAGGTCATTTTCACACCTTCAGGAACCTTAACCCCTTAACGACCTTTGACGCATACGCTGCGTCATGAAAGTCGGTGCCAAAGCGACCTATGACGCAGCGTATGCGTCATGGTTTGATCGCGTTCCTGCGGGTCCGGTGACCGGGGTCAATGAAATGTCACCGGACCCGCAGGTACGTGAGGACCTCTAGTTGACCCCAGGGGGGTGGCTTTGCCCCCCCGTGGCCACGATCGCTCCTGTGCCCCCTGTTTCACCCCCCTCCAGCTCTGATTGGAGAAAGCGTCCATGTGACGCTTTCCCTCCAATCAGATGTGGAGGGGCGGAGTGAAACATGTCTGACATCACTCTCCAGCTTCATCCCTTCCGTGGAAGCTGGAGAGTGAGGTTCCTGCCCGCTGCACCCGCCGCCGCTGCCTGATCGCCGCCGCTGCCTGATCGCCGCCGCCGCCTTACCGATGCTGCCACCTATTCATTGCCGCCCCTGCTGACTCCTGACCGCCACTGCCGCCTTACGGTACTCCCCCCCCCCCTTCTGCCTCCCGCTCCCCCCACCATCCGATCCCCCCCCCCGCCATCCGATCCCCCCTGCACTCCCTCCCACGCCCCAGAAATCACCCCCCTGCCCAGGGATCAACTTTCCTTGCTGCTCCTACAGCCACCCTCTAACGTCTCCCCCCCCGGTGATCACCCACCCCAGTGATCACTCTTATCACCCCCTGCCCCCCTGATCACCCCACCCCCACCACCAACCCCATCCCCCCCCCCCCTCTGGCTCCTGCATTTCCTCAGGCCCCTTTGCCTGACAGCTCCCCCGTGCCCCGCTGATCGCCACCTGTCCGCCTCCCGGTCCGCTGATCGCCGCCTTCTGGTCCGCCTTCCGGTACTTCCCCCCCCCCCCCCCGTCCGATTTCCCCCCCCCTGACCTCCACTCTCCCCCACGCCCCAGAAATCACCCCCCTGCCCAGTTATCACCCTTCCCTGCTGCAGGCTCCTACATCTCCCCTGCCCCCTCCTTCCCTCCGCTCCTGACAGCCACCTTCTGCCCCGCCCCGGAGATCACCCACCCCAGTGATCACTCTGATCACCCCCCCCACACCCGCTGTTGCTGGCTCCTGCATTTCCTCAGGCCCCTTCGCCTGACAGCTCCCCCGTGCCCCGCCGATCGCTCCCGCGTCCCGCTGATTGCTCCCGTGTGATCGCTCCCGCGCCCCACTGATCGCTCCCGCGCCCCGCTGATTGCTCCCGTGTGATCGCTCCCGCGCCCCACTGATCGCTCCCGCGTGATCGCTCCCGCGCCCCGCTGATTGCTCCCGTGTGATCGCTCCCGCGCCCCGCTGATTGCTCCCGTGTGATCGCTCCTGCGCCCCACTGATCGCTCCCGCGTGATCGCTCCCGCGCCCCGCTGATCGCTCCCCTTGCTGCTGCTGCCGGATCCTGCATCTCCTCAGCCCCCCACGCCTGAAAGTCCCCTCCTGCAGTAAAAAGTTTCACTAAACACTCGCACATACACACACGCACACTATAATAAAGCTTATTTTTTTTTACACACACCACACACACAATGTCCCGCTCGTCCCAGACATCCCAGTCACAAAGGCTGTACTCGGCAGAGGAGGCATATTCCTTTCTTGCCTCCGAAGCTGATAGTGAGGGTGAGGACCCCACTTTTTTGTATTCCTCTCACTCTTCCTCCTCCAGTGACACGGACTCGCCACCCCCAAGAAGTCGCAGAACGAGAAATCGTCCAGAGCCCAGGGAAGAAGAGTCGGAGGCCGGGGGAGAAGACCCACAACCAAGGGTGAGTAACCCCCAACCTAGTGCTAGTCACGCCCAACCTAGCACTAGTGCCCCCATCTGGACCCCCGTCCCTGAAAATTTTGCTCCACGGATTCCTGATTTCATTCCCCAATCAGGAATCCAATTTGAGACTGCCAACCTCAGGGAAATAGACTTTTTCAAAGTCTTTTTCTCCGAGTCAATTGTCAGTCTCATGGTGGAGCAAACAAATTTATACGCCCTGCAATTTTTTTCCCAAAACCCAGTTTCATCATTTTCTGCTTGGAGTCCTGTTGACTCTGTAGAAATGTTGAAATATTGGGGACTGGTCCTTCACATGGGGATTGTGAAGAAACCAAAAATTTGCCAATACTGGAGTACTGATATTTTATATCAAACTCCAATATATGGCATGGTTATGAATCGCAAACGTTTTGAAGCGATTCATAAATTTCTACATTTTAGGGACAACACAGACATCCTTCCCCGCGATGACCCGAATTTTGATAGACTGTTCAAAATTCGGCCTATCATCGAACACTTCAGCAACAAGTTTGCTGAAGTGTACATTCCCCAAAGGGAAATTTGTGTGGATGAATCCCTCATCCACTTCAAAGGGCGGCTTCAGTTCCGTCAGTACCTGCCCAGCAAACGGGCAAGGTACGGGATTAAGCTCTATAAGCTCTGCGAGAGTACCTCAGGGTACACGCTCAGCTTTAGAGTTTATCAAGGAAAGGACAGCAGTATCCAGCCCCCAGAATGTCCACCCACTCTGGGGGTGAGTGGGAAAATAGTGTGGGATTTGGTTCACCCACTGCTTGATAAAGGTTACCATCTGTACGTTGATAACTTTTATACAAGCATCCCACTCTTTCAATCCCTCTCTGCCAGAGCTACCGTCGCTTGCGGTACTGTGCGCAGAAACAAGAGGGGTCTCCCTTTGTCGCTAATTGAGCAGGCTCTCCCAAAGGGTGAGAGCCGGGCCCAATGTAGCGGCAACATGTTTGTGGTCAAGTTCAAAGACAAAAGAGACGTCTTTTTCTTGACCACAATCCATGGTCCCGGCACCACGGCCACCACCGTTTGAGGTACCCCAGCACAGGTCCACAAACCGGACTGTGCCCTGGGGTACAACAAACACATGGGGGGAGTTGATCTTTCTGATCAAGTCCTCCAGCCCTATAGTGCCATGCGGAAAACAAAGGTGTGGTATAAAAAACTGGCTGTGCACATCGTACAAATGGCACTGTATAACGCATACGTGCTATCACGATGTGCAGGTCAGAACAACAACACCTTCCTTCAGTTCCAGGAGGCGGTGATAAAGGCCCTGATGTTTGGAGACGAGGAAGGAGCGGGCCCCAGCACCCCTGGAACTCAAGGTTCCCGTATTGTACCAGGGCAACATTTTCCCGGAGAGGGGCGAAAAAGAAAAAGGTGCCGGGTATGTTATAAAAGGGGGATAAGAAAGGAAACTCGTTTCCAATGTGAAACGTGTCCCGACAAACCTGGACTGTGTTTGGATGAATGCTTCAGAATTCATCACACGTCCGTGGACTAGCCACATCCTGATATTCCACTACAGAACTCACCCACACCAGGCTGATATACACAACACCACACACACACACACCAACCTGACGTACACTACACCACATACCAACCTGACGTACACTACACCACACACGCCAACCTGACCCTACGTCAGGTTGGTGTGTGTGTGTGTTGTAGTGTATGTGAGGTTGGTGTGTGGTGTACGTCAGGTTGGTGTGTGTCATGTAGTATACACCACACAAACACACGCACCAACCTGACGTACACTACACCACACACACCAACCTGACCCTACGTCAGGTTGGTGTGTGTGGTGTAGTGTATGTCAGGTTGGTGTGTGGTGTAGTGTACACCACACACACGCACCAACCTGACGTACACTACACCACATACCAACCTGACGTACACTACACCACACACACCAACCTGACCCTACGTCAGGTTGGTGTGTGTGTGTGTTGTAGTGTATGTGAGGTTGGTGTGTGGTGTACGTCAGGTTGGTGTGTGTGGTGTAGTATACACCACACAAACACACGCACCAACCTGACGTACACTACACCACACACACCAACCTGACCCTACGTCAGGTTGGTGTGTGTGGTGTAGTGTATGTCAGGTTGGTGTGTGGTGTAGTGTACACCACACACACGCACCAACCTGACGTACACTACACCACATACCAACCTGACGTACACTACACCACACACACCAACCTGACCCTACGTCAGGTTGGTGTGTGTGGTGTAGTGTATGTCAGGTTGGTGTGTGGTGTAGTGTACACCACACACACGCACCAACCTGACGTACACTACACCACATACCAACCTGACGTACACTACACCACACACGCCAACCTGACCCTACGTCAGGTTGGTGTGTGTGTGTGTTGTAGTGTATGTGAGGTTGGTGTGTGGTGTACGTCAGGTTGGTGTGTGTGGTGTAGTATACACCACACAAACACACGCACCAACCTGACGTACACTACACCACACACACCAACCTGACCCTACGTCAGGTTGGTGTGTGTGGTGTAGTGTATGTCAGGTTGGTGTGTGGTGTAGTGTACACCACACACACGCACCAACCTGACGTACACTACACCACATACCAACCTGACGTACACTACACCACACACGCCAACCTGACCCTACGTCAGGTTGGTGTGTGTGTGTGTTGTAGTGTATGTGAGGTTGGTGTGTGGTGTACGTCAGGTTGGTGTCTGTGGTGTAGTATACACCACACAAACACACGCACCAACCTGACGTACACTACACCACATACCAACCTGACGTACACTACACCACACACACCAACCTGACCCTACGTCAGGTTGGTGTGTGGTGTAATGTATGTCAGGTTGGTGTGTGGTGTGTACGTCAGGTTGGTGTGTGTAGTATACGCCACACACACACACCAGACGTACACTACACCACATGTACACTACACACCAACCTGACGTACACTACACCACACACGCCAACCTGACCCTACGTCAGGTTGGTGTGTGTGTGTGTGTTGTAGTGTATGTCAGGTTGGTGTGTGGTGTACGTCAGGTTGGTGTGTGTGGTGTAGTATACACCACACAAACACACGCACCAACCTGACATACACTACACCACACACACTAACCTGACCCTACGTCAGGTTGGTGTGTGTGGTGTAGTGTATGTCAGGTTGGTGTGTGGTGTAGTGTACGTCAGGTTGGTGCGTGTGTGTGGTGTACACTACACCACATACAACAACCTGACGTACACTACACCACATACCAACCTGACGTACACTACACCACATGTACACTACACACTAACCTGATGTACACTACGCCACACTCACCAACCTGACACTACATCAGGTTGGTGTGTGGTGTAGTGTATGTCAGGTTGGTGTGTGGTGTGGCGTATGTCAGGTTGGTGTGTGTGGTGTAGTATACGCCACACACACCAACCTGACATACACTACAACACACACACACACCAACCTGATGTACACTATGTATGTCAAAAAGTCAAATGGCGCTCCTTCCCTTCCGAGCTCTGTCGCGCGCCCAAACAGTGGTTTACCCCCACATATGAGGTATCAGTGTACTCAGGAGAAATTGCCCAACAAATTTTAGGATCCATTTTATCCTGTTGCCCATGTGAAAATGAAAAAAATTGAGGCTAAATGAAAATTTTTGTGAAAAAAAAGTACTTTTTCATTTTTACGGATCAATTTGTGAAGCACCTTGGGGTTCAAAGTGCTCACTATGCATCTAGATAAGTTCCTTGGGGGGTCTAGTTTCCAAAATGGGGTCACTTGTGGGGATGCTCCAATGTTTAGGCACACGGAGGCTCTCCAAACGCGACATGGTGTCCACTAAAGATTGGAGCTAATTTTTCATTCAAAAAGTCAAATGGCGCTCCTTCACTTCCGAGCTCTGCCGTGCGCCCAAACAGTGGTTTACCCCCACATATGAGGTATCAGTGTACTCAGGAGAAATTGCGCAACAAATTTTAGGATCCATTTTATCCTGTTGCCCATGTGAAAATGAAAAAAATTGAGGCTAAATGAAATTTTTTGTGAAAAAAAAGTACTTTTTCATTTTACGGATCAATTTGTGAAGCACCTTGGGGTTCAAAGTGCTCACTATGCATCTAGATAAGTTCCTTGGGGGGTCTAGTTTCCAAAATGGGGTCACTTGTGGGGGTGCTCCAATGTTTAGGCACACGGAGGCTCTCCAAACGCGACATGGTGTCCACCAAAGATTGGAGCTAATTTTTCATTCAAAAAGTCAAATGGCGCTCCTTCACTTCCGAGCTCTGCCGTGCGCCCAAACAGTGGTTTACCCCCACATATGAGGTATCAGTGTACTCAGGAGAAATTGCCCAACAAATTTTAGGATCCATTTTATCCTGTTGCCCATGTGAAAATGAAAAAAATTGAGGCTAAATGAAAATTTTTGTGAAAAAAAAGTACTTTTTCATTTTTACGGATCAATTTGTGAAGCACCTTGGGGTTCAAAGTGCTCACTATGCATCTAGATAAGTTCCTTGGGGGGTCTAGTTTCCAAAATGGGGTCACTTGTGGGGATGCTCCAATGTTTAGGCACACGGAGGCTCTCCAAACGCGACATGGTGTCCACTAAAGATTGGAGCTAATTTTTCATTCAAAAAGTCAAATGGCGCTCCTTCACTTCCGAGCTCTGCCGTGCGCCCAAACAGTGGTTTACCCCCACATATGAGGTATCAGTGTACTCAGGAGAAATTGCGCAACAAATTTTAGGATCCATTTTATCCTGTTGCCCATGTGAAAATGAAAAAAATTGAGGCTAAATGAAATTTTTTGTGAAAAAAAAGTACTTTTTCATTTTACGGATCAATTTGTGAAGCACCTTGGGGTTCAAAGTGCTCACTATGCATCTAGATAAGTTCCTTGGGGGGTCTAGTTTCCAAAATGGGGTCACTTGTGGGGGTGCTCCAATGTTTAGGCACACGGAGGCTCTCCAAACGCGACATGGTGTCCACCAAAGATTGGAGCTAATTTTTCATTCAAAAAGTCAAATGGCGCTCCTTCACTTCCGAGCTCTGCCGTGCGCCCAAACAGTGGTTTACCCCCACATATGAGGTATCAGTGTACTCAGGAGAAATTGCCCAACAAATTTTAGGATCCATTTTATCCTGTTGCCCATGTGAAAATGAAAAAAATTGAGGCTAAATGAAATTTTTTGTGAAAAAAAAGTACTTTTTCATTTTTACGGATCAATTTGTGAAGCACCTTGGGGTTCAAAGTGCTCACTATGCATCTAGATAAGTTCCTTGGGGGGTCTAGTTTCCAAAATGGGGTCACTTGTGGGGGTGCTCCAATGTTTAGGCACACGGAGGCTCTCCAAACGCGACATGGTGTCCACCAAAGATTGGAGCTAATTTTTCATTCAAAAAGTCAAATGGCGCTCCTTCACTTCCGAGCTCTGCCGTGCGCCCAAACAGTGGTTTACCTCCACATATGAGGTATCGGTGTACTCAGGAGAAATTGCCCAACAAATTTTAGGATCCATTTTATCCTGTTGCCCATGTGAAAGTGAAATAAATTGAGGCTAAATGAAAATTTTTGTGAAAAAAAAGGACTTTTTCATTTTTACGGATCAATTTGTGAAGCACCTTGGGGTTCAAAGTGCTCACTATGCATCTAGATAAGTTCCTTGGGGGGTCTAGTTTCCAAAATGGGGTCACTTGTGGGCGAGCTCTAATGTTTAGGCACACGGGGCGTCTCCAAACGCGACATGGTGTCCACTAAAGATTGGAGCCAATTTTTCATTCAAAAAGTCAAATGGCGCTCCTTCCCTTCCGAGCCCTGCCGTGCCCACAAACAGTGGTGTACCCCCACATATGAGGTATCAGCGTACTCAGGACAAATTGGACAACAACTTTTGTGGTCCAGTTTCTCCTTTTACCCTTGGGAAAATAAACAAATTGTTGCTAAAAGATCATTTTTGTGACTAAAAATTTAAATGTTCATTTTTTCCTTCTATGTTGCTTCTGCTGCTGTGAAGCACCTGAAGGGTTAATAAACTTCTTGAATGTGGTTTTGAGCACCTTGAGGGGTGCAGTTTTTAGAATGGTGTCACTTTTGGGTATTTTCAGCCATGTAGACCCCTCAATCTGACTTCAAATGTGAGTTGGTCCCTAAAAAAAATGGTTTTGTAAATTTTGTTGTAAAAATGAGAAATCGCTGGTCAACTTTTAACCCTTGTAACTTCCTAGCAAAAAAAAAAATTTGTTTCCAAAATTGTGCTGATGTAAAGTAGACATGTGGGAAATGTTATTTATTAACTATTTTGTGTCACATAACTCTCTGGTTTAACAGAATAAAAATTCAAAATGTGAAAATTGCGAAAATTTTCAAAATTTTTGCCAAATTTCCAATTTTTTCACAAATAAACGCAAAAATTATCGACCTAAATTTACCACTAACATGAAGCCCAATATGTCACGAGAATCGCTAGGATCCGTTGAAGCGTTCCTAAGTTATTACCTCATAAAGGGACACTGGTCAGAATTGCAAAAAACGGCAAGGTCATTAAGGCCAAAATAGGCTGGGTCATGAAGGGAAGGGGAAGGGGTTAAGGGTATGTGCACATGCTGCGGATTTTGCTACGGATCCGCAGCGGATTTGACGCTGCGGATCCGCAGCAGTTTTCCCAAAGTTTACAGTACCATGTAAACCTATGGGGAAAAAAAACCGCTGTGCACATGCTGCGGAAAAATCCGCACGGAAACGCAGCGGATTATTTTCCGCAGCATGTCAATTCTTTGTGCGGATTCCGCAGCGGTTTTCAACCAGCACCAATAGGAAAGTGCAGTTGAAACCCCGCAGAGGAATCTGCAGAAGAAACCGCGAGAAAATCCGCAGTTAAAACCGCAGTGGTTTTGCACTGCGGATTTTCCAAATCCGCTGCGGAAAAATCCGCAGCAGAATCCGCAACGTGGGCACATACCCTAAAGGGCCCTACTAGCTGTTTCTCCATGATTCCGGCCCAAAGCATGACTCCTCCACCTCCTTACTGACGTTGCAGCCTTGTTGGGACATGGTGGCCATCCACCAACCATCCACTAATCCATCATTTGGACCATCCAGGGTTGCTCAACGCTTATCAGTAAACAAGACTGTTTGGAAATTAGTCTTCATGTATGTGTGGGCCCAATGCAACCATTTCTGCTTGTGAACACTGTTTAAGGGTGGCCGAATAGTAGGTTTATGCACCACAGCAAGCCTTGAAGGAGCCTACACCTTGAGTTTCGAGGGACTCCAGAGGCACCAGCAGCTTCAAATATCTGCTTGCTGCTTTGTAATGGCTTTTTAGCAGCTGCTCTCTTAATCCGATGAACTTGCCTGGCAGAAATCTTCCTCATTATGCCTTTATCAGCATAAACACATCTGTGCTCAGATACAGCCACATATCTCTTAACACTACGATGATCACGCTTAAGTTTTTGGGAAATTTCTAATGTTTTCATCCCTTCACCAAGGCATTGCACTATTTGATGCTTTTCGGCAGCAGAGAGATCCTTTTTCTTTCCCAGGTTACTTGAAAACTGTGACCTGCTTAATAATGTGGAACATCATTTTTAAGTAGTTTTCCTTTAATTAGAATCACCTGGAAAATTAATTATCACATGTGTTTAAGATTGATTTCAGTGATACATTGAGCCCTGAGACACAATACCATCCACGAGTTTATTTGAAAAACAAAACAATTAAATCTTTATGACACTTAAATCCAATTTGAATAATAATTTGGAACACAGTGTAGAGGTGATCCGTGCTTCACTTTTATGTAGCAGAGGCGATAGTGTAGTGCATGCTTCTAGCCTCCTATGGAGGCTAATTGAAGCATGCCAAAAAAAAAAAAATGCTTTTAAAAGATAAAAAAAATATACTGTGTATAAAAGTTCAAATCACCCCCCTTTCGCCCCCATCAAAATAAAATGATTAAAAAAAAAAAATCAAACACATATTTGGTATCGCCGCGTTCAGAATTGCCCGATCTATCAATAAAAAAAAGGATTAACCTGATCGTTATACGGCGTAGCGAGAAAAAAAAAATCAAAACGGCAAAATTACAGGCGATCAAAAAAAACTATCTGCACAAAAGTGGTAAAATTAAAAAAGTCAGCTCGGCACGCAAAAAATAAACCCTCACCCAACCCCAGATCACAAAAAATGGAGATGCTATGGGTATCGGAAAATTGCGCTATTTTTTTTTAAGCAAATTTTGGATTTTTTTTCACCACTTAGATAAAAAAAGACCTACACATGTTCGGTGTGACTTGGAGAATCATAATGGCAGGTCAGTTTTAGCATTTAGTGAACCTAGCAAAAAAGCCAAACAAAGGGTGAAAATATACCAAAGTATTCAAGTGAGGGGTGACTCTGGGTACTTTGAACATCCTCTGGACCCAGTCATTAGGACATCACAACAAAGCAACTTAGATCCTTACATTTGCTAATTTTTCTGCTTCTAAGGCCGGCGTCACACTCAGCGTATGAAAATACGGTCCGTTTTTTACGGCCGTAATACGCAGAAATGTTCCCAAAATAGTGATCCATATGTCATCCATAGGCAGGGTGTGGCAGCGTATTTTGCGCATGTCATCCTCTGTATGTAATCCGTATGGCATCCGTACTGCGATATTTTCTCGCAGGCTAGCAAAACCGACATCTAATGGATTTATGTGCTCAAATGTTCGTTAAAACATATGTACATATATATATATACACACATATATGTATATATACACACACACACACGCATACATACACACATATACACACACACGTGTGTGTGTGTGTGTGTGTGTGTGTGTGTGTGTGTGTGTGTGTGTGTGTGTGTGTATATATATAGATAGATAGATAGATAGATAGATAGATAGATAGATAGAGAGAGAGAGAGAAGAAAAAGGAACAGCACAATGCTCACCGGTGGGTGCCTAGCCTCCTGTATAGAATAGTCCATACATCTACCCAACATGTATACAAAAATAGAAAAAGAAGGCAGCACTCCAAATCCTTTTCAGGGTGAAAAAATGTGAAATTTATTCAGCCCACATCTCTGTGCGACGTTTCGGCTCACACTGAGCCTTCTCAAGCACAACATTTTACAGACAGGAGCGACTGCATTAGCACAACTCCTGGCTGTAAAATGATTTAACCCCTTCAGATGGATTTACATAGTGGGACTGACAGAACGACGGAAGGTAATAATGTGTGTGTGTTTTATTAACCATTTCGTACTATTGGATTAATAATGGATAGGTGTCATAATTGACGCCTCTCCATTATTAATCTGGCTTAATGTCACCTTACAATAGCAAGGTGACATTAACCCTTCATTACCCCATATCCCACCGCTACACGGGAGTGGGAAGAAAGTGGCCAAGGGCCAGAATAGGCGCATCTTCCAGATGTACCTTTTCTGGGGTGGCTAGGGGCAGATGTTTTTAGCCGGGTGGGCCAATAACCATGGACCCTCTCTAGGCTATTAATATCTGCCCTCAGTCACTGGCTTTACCACTCTGGCGGAGAAAATTGCGCGGGAGCCCACGCCAATTTTTTCCGCGCTTTAACCCTTCATTTTACAAGCTACAGCGCCCACATTTTGCACATACACACTACTAACATTAGTAGTGTGGAATATCCAAAAAAAAAAAAAGGGATATGAGATGGTTTACTGTATGCAACAATGTCTCATATCATGTCGGGTTTGTGAAGGAGAAAGAAAAAGCCGGCAATTGAATTACCGGCTTTTCTATAGAACACCGCTGCGTATTTCTCGCAAGTCACACTGCTGGTCCGTGTGTAATCCGTATTTTTCTCGCCCCTCAGACTTTCATTGGCGATTTTTTTGCGCAATACGGTGACAAACGCAGCATGCTGCGATTTTCTACGGCCGTACAAGACCGTATAATACGGATCAGTAAAATACGGCAGATAGGACCTGGGACATAGAGAATCATTGGGCCGTATGCAATCCGTATTTTCTGCACCTCTCATACGTCCGTAAAACTCGCTAGTGTGACGCCAGCCTAACACATCAAGTCCAAGAACGATCATCAACAATGTATGTTTCCCCATGAAAGGTGGCATTGTAAGGCCCCTTTCACTCATCAGTTTTTTGCTATCAGTCGCAACCCGTTGAATTTTGAAAAAAACGGATGCGGCAACTGATGCCGCCAGATCCGTTTTTTTTTTCTCACAGACTTTTATTAGCGATGGATTGCGACAGATGGCCTCATGTTTCATCCATCGTTTGCCGGATCCGTCGAAAATTGTTTGTCCGGCGGCAACGGACAAAGTAACGTTTTTTATGTAATTCTGTAGTAGATCATTCAGTGCTACATATGCTGCCATTGTTCTCAATAGCTTGAGTTCTGTAGGATGATGTACTGACAAAAACAATCATTTGTACGGCAAAAAAGATCAGGTTATCATTTACTCGATTGTTGGGTGATCTGCAGCCTGTTTACACTGCACGATTATTAGGAAACAAGTACACCTATGAACACTCATTCACACTACTAGTGCAGTATAAATGAACCTTTCCATTCTGGGCTTTGAGCTTCCTTTGGTTTCATGTATATACAGCTTCTCTGTCATGTTAACTAACAGAATTAGCATGTCACCTGAATGTGATTCTCCAAATTTAACCACTTATTTCTGCTACTATTGAAGCATTTATTATGTATATGGTGGCTTTGTCCACTTCCTTAACATAAATTTCCATGTCAATTGTATGCTAATGTTTTGTTTGTTTTTTTATTAACTCACCATTTGCTTTTACATCAATATCAAGTAATGAAATGTGCAACTATTTGTTTATTGTAGTTTCTCTACTTGCTCCTCCCATTGTCTTGCACCTCTGGTGGCTGCAGTGCACACATCCAAAGTTATCCAGCACTAGGGCACTGCTTACCATCTAGTGCAAAGAAATAATCTCATCTACCATCTTACATAGTTACATAGTTATTAAGGTTGAAGGAAGACTTTAAGTCCATCTAGTTCAACCCATAGTCTAACCTAAGATGCCCTAACATGTTGAGTCTAATGCAGACTGCGGACTTAGGCTAGGTTCACATTACGTTAACAGCAGCCCGTTCAACACATGCGTTAACGGGCTGCTGTTAACGCAAGTGCCGACATTCCATCGCGCTAGCGCAGATAGAGGTAGCAGATGCTCTATCTGCGCTAGCAGTGACAGACACGGAAATGCTGCAGCCTGCGTCCCAGGGTCCGTCACTCAATGTGGGCGTGCGCTAGTGATGCGTCCGACATAGGAAGTAATGGCGGCGTTACCGGACTGTATTACACCGCGGTGTAACGTAGTCCGTCTAACGGATGCCTGCAACGCTATGTGAACCCAGCCTAAGCCTCATTTAGATGTCCGTGAATCACAAATGTGTGGTAGCAAGAGTTTTTGATGGATAGAACACATAGCCCTTATAATCTGTGGCGGTATTCACATGTCCATGTCCTTTTTGTTGACCATGTGTCACAGATTTATTATGCTTTGCTTAAATAGCGCTATCTTATTCCGCAGCGTTTTACATACATTATCATCGCTGTCCCCGATGGGGCTTACAAGCTAAATTCCCTATCAGTATGTCTTTGGAATGTGGGAGGAAACCGGAAAAAACCCACGAAAACTCCAGGAGAACATACAAACTCCTTGCAGAGCTTGTCCTTGGTGTGATTTGAACCCAGGACTCCAGTGCTGCAAGGCTGCAGTGCTAACCACTGAGCCACCATGCTGCCCTCACAGATCAAAATTACCCATGCAAGTCTTTGGGTCTATAAAAATAAGAGACAGCACACAGATGGTATCAGTGTGTAACCTGTGTGCTGGCCTTGATTAACATGGTCATTGATACATGGCTTTGCAATGCATTTATTTTTCAATGATTGCTCGGCCAGTAGCCATCTCGTCCGACTCTCCAATACATAGGAGCACTCGCTCTGTACAAACCTCCACTGCTGTACATGCTGGATATCTTATAGCCCTTGACATCGTCTGTCAGAAGAGTAGGGGGGCACCGCATAAACATTGGGTGGTCAGCCAAACCCGTCCTTATCAGGGGGTTTGGCAGATGTTAGGGTACTGTCACACAGTGCAATTTTCATCGCTACGACGGTACGATTCGTGACGTTCTAGCGATATCGTTACGATATCGCAGTGTCTGACACGCAGCAGCGATCAGGGACCCTGCTGAGAATCGTACGTCGTAGCAGATCGTTTGGAACTTTCTTTCGTCGCTGGATCTCCCGCTGTCATCGCTGGATCGTTGTGTGTGACAGCGATCCAGCGATGTGTTCGCTTGTAACCAGGGTAAACATCGGGTAACTAAGCGCAGGGCCGCGCTTAGTAACCCGATGTTTACCCTGGTTACCAGCGTAAACGTAAAAAAAAAAAACAGTACATACTCACATTCCGGTGTCTGTCCTCCGGCGTCTCAGCTTCTCTGCACTGTGAGCGCCTGCCGGCCGGAAAGCGAGCACAGCGGTGACGCGGTGACGTCACCGCTCTGCTTTCCGGCTATGGCGCTTACACAGTGCAGAGAAGCAGAACGCCGGAGGACAGACACCGGAATGTAAGTATGTACTGTTTGTTTTTTTTACGTTTACGCTGGTAACCAGGGTAAACATCGGGTTACTAAGCGCGGCCCTGCGCTTAGTAACCCGATGTTTACCCTGGTTACCCGGGGACTTCGGCATCGCTCCAGCGCCGTGATTGCACCGTGTGACCGCAGTCTACGACGCTGGAGCGATAATCATACGACGCTGCGACGTCACGGATCGTGCCGTCGTAGCGATCAAAATTGCATTGTGTGACAGTACCCTAAGTCAAATGTGTATGATGGCTTTAGGATACCCATGATTATGTGGTACCCTCAGCAATCAGCTGTTTATAGGGGCAGCTACATCCCGGCAAGCCCTGTCTCCTGTCATTGTTTACACTGCTCTGTACTCCACAGCGCAGTACTTTTAGTAGTGGTTGTGCAGGGTACTGCAGCTTTTCTTTCATTCAATTAACTGGATTTAGCCATCACATAAACAGTAACCCTGCAGAACCGAATTCATGCCAACAGAACATACCGCCATACTAACAAAACACCCATTTTTTTCCACATCAACTAGTTCAGGAATTATCAGGAAAAGGCGGTTTGGCTTTTAAGCTGCACTCTGTGTGACACATTACTTCCAGATACTTGTGGGTGAAGACATGAGGGTTTATCTCTGTGCCCTATTCCTCAAGTGCCATGGGGCATGTAGTACCCACTGCAATGTAGTGACAAACACTATGCCAGTACAAGGCACCTATGGGTCCACTACAAGGACAGTTGCTTCCTGCAATACATGTGCAGAAGCACCCTGCAGTAGCATGCCTCCATCATCCACAGACACGTAGTAAGAAGTCCATGGTTTCACTATGCTGGGATCATTCATACACAGGACCCACCCCACAGAGCAGGGCTGAGCGCAGACACCCGTACTCACATGCGGTGTGTGCAGCCCGCAGCCTCCTCGTCCACATGCATCAGCGGCACACTACAGCCCGACCCGCAGCGCTGCACGTCCAGCACAGTCTTCAGCCTGGTTACCGGGACAAGTCTCATATCGCCAAGGCCATAAGTTAGTAGGACATCGTTGTGTACATCCTGCACGTTATCTAATCTGAGCGCAAGACACTGAACTGAACGGGCGGACGTAGGCTGCAGGGAGGGAGAGGAGGAGGCGCCATGTGGGAAAGGAGGGGAAGTTGTGATTGAGGGAGCTGTGTTTGAGGGTGTGGAATCATGGATGGCGAGGTATTAGTGAGGGAGCTGGGTCTGATGAGGTGAGGAAGACGTAAAGAGCTGTGTCTGCAGAGGAAGAAGCGAGGGAGCTATGTCTGAGGAGGGGAAGTTGTGTAGGAGCTGTGTCTGAGGAGAGAAAGTTGTGAGGGAGCTGTGTCAGGAGAGGAAGAAGCGAGGGAGCAGTGTCTGAGGAGAGGAAGAAGCGAGGGAGCTGTGTCTGAGGAGAGGAAGAAGCGAGGGAGCTGTGTCTGAGGAGAGGAAGAAGCGAGAGCTGTGTCTGAGGAGAGGAAGAAAGAGAGGGAGCTGTGTCAGGAGAGGAAGAAGCGAGGGAGCTGTGTCAGGAGAGGAAGAAGCGAGGGAGCTGTGTCAGGAGAGGAAGAAGCGAGGGAGCAGTGTCTGAGGAGAGGAAGAAGCGAGGGAGCTGTGTCTGAGGAGAGGAAGAAGCGAGAGCTGTGTCTGAGGAGAGGAAGAAAGAGAGGGAGCTGTGTCAGGAGAGGAAGAAGCGAGGGAGCTGTGTCAGGAGAGGAAGAAGCGAGGGAGCTGTGTCAGGAGAGGAAGAAGCGAGGGAGCAGTGTCTGAGGAGAGGAAGAAGCGAGGGAGCTGTGTCAGGAGAGGAAGAAGCGAGGGAGCAGTGTCTGAGGAGAGGAAGAAGCGAGGGAGCTGTGTCAGGAGAGGAAGAAGCGAGGGAGCAGTGTCTGAGGAGAGGAAGAAGCGAGGGAGCTGTGTCAGGAGAGGAGGAAGCAAGTGTTAAAGACGAGATTTTCTCTCAAATGGAAACCAACCTCAGGTATAGCAGTTGATAGGCGCCTATTAGGAGAAATAAATCAGAGAGACAGACTACAGGTTGTCTTTCCAAAGTATCCTGTCCTTCCTTTATTGAGCCCTTCTTTTTATAGGAAAAAGTCACAAGGAGTATAGGTTACAAAAACACTTGGCAAAACATATACAATTCTTGACGGGTTATCACTCATGTCCTGGGATACAAGTAGATTTCTAAAAACAGGAATGCGGTGGTGTTTTGTACATATTTGTGATGTTTGTGGTTTAACAAGGGATTTGGCAGAACCGGGTGGGTTATTCTGGTGAAGAGGTCAAGAACAGATGCATCCTCAAGAGGATATCAACTCCCATCCTTGTGGCAGTCTTACGAGAATAACTGACCTTTAACAAGATGGAGTGTACGGGAAACTGGACACAGGAAGACAGAGGGCCCCTTTCCACTTGCGAGAAACACGTCCGTATCTCGCATGTGGAAACCAAGCTGTGGTGCCGGCACTTTGGAGCGGAGCTGTGCAGCTCCATGTGTTCCTATGCGGCCGCACGCTCCGCTCCACAGTGCCGGCGCCACAGCTTGGTTTCCACATGGGAGACACGGATGTGTTTCTCGCAAATGGAAACAAGCCTTTAGATGATAATACTGACCCTTTGCTTATAAGAGAATATATTTTCAAATTCAGTTTAACCATTTCTTTCACACAAGGGAGCGGTGTCTGAGGAGAGGAAGAAACGAGCGCTGTGTCTGAGGAGAGGAAGAAAGAGAGGGAGCTGTGTCAGGAGAGGAAGTTGTGTGAGAGCTGTGTCTGTTGTGAGGGAGCTGTGTCTGTTGAGGGGAAGTTGTGAGGGAGCTGTGTCTGTTGAGGGGAATTTGTGAAGGAGGAGCTGTGTCTGTTGAGGGGAAGCTGTGAGGGAGATGTGTCTGAGGAGGAGAAGTTGTGTGGGATCTGTGTCTGAGGAGAGGACGTTGTGAGAGCTATGTCTGAGTTGAGAGGAAAAATTGAGGGAGCTGTGTCTGAGGAGAGGAAGTTGTGTGGGAGCTGTGCCTGAGAGGAAGTTGTGAGTGAACTGTGCCTGAGAGGAAGTTGTGAGGGAGCTGTGTCTGAGTAGAAGAAGAATCAAGGAAGCTGTTTCTGACAGGGGAAGTTGTGTGGGAGCTGTGTCTGAGGAGAGGACATTGTGAGAGAGCTGTGTCTGAGAGGAAGAAGTGTGGGCGCTGTATCTGAGGAGAGGAAGAAGTGAGGGAGTTGTGTCTGAGGAGAAGAAGAAGCAAAGGAGCTATGTCTGAGGAGAAGAAGCGAGGGAGTGTGTCTGAGGAGAAGAAGCAAGGGAGCTGTGTCTGAGGAGAAGAAGAATTGAGGGAGCGGTGTCTGAGGAGATGAAGAATCAAGAGAGCTGTGTCTGAGGAGAGGAAGGAGCGAGGGAGCTGTGGCTGAGGAGAGGAAGAAGCAAGGGAGCTGTGTCTGAGGAGAAGAAGAATTGAGGGAGCGGTGTCTGAGGAGATGAAGAATCAAGAGAGCTGTGTCTGAGGAGAGGAAGGAGCGAGGGAGCTGTGGCTGAGGAGAGGAAGAAGCAAGGGAGCTGTGTCTGAGAAGAAGAATCGAGAGAGCTGTGTCTGAGGAGAGGAAGAAGCGAGGGAGCTGTGTCTGAGGAGAAGCTAGGTAGTTGTGTCTGAGGAAAAGCGAGGGAGCTGTGTGAGGAGAAAAAAAAGCGAGGGAGCAGTGTCTGAGGAGATGAAGAAGCGATGGAGCTGCGTCTGTGGAGAAGGAGAATCGAGAGAGATGCGTCTAAGAAGGGGATGAAGCAAGGGAGCTGCATCTGAGGAGGAAAAGAAGCGACAGAGCTGTGTCTGAGCAGAGGATGAAGCGAGGGAGCTCTAGATGAGATGAGTGAGGAAGCTGTGTCTGAGGAGATAAAGAAGCTGTAAATGAGAATAGGAGAGATTGGTGGAGTTGTGTTCAAGACTGTGGAGTCGGTTTGACAAACCACCGACTCTGACGCCTCAATCTCCCTGACTTCTGACTCCACAGCACTAATCACTACTGAGCATAAACACTGCTCAAAAAAATAAAGGGAACACTTAAACAACAGAATATAACTCTGTGGACTGGCCCACCCGTTCCCCAGACCTGAATCCGATTGAACACATCTGGGACATCATGTTTTGTATCATCCATAGTAACATAGTAAGGCCGAAAAAAGACATTTGTCCATCCAGTTCAGCCTATATTCCATCATAATAAATCCCCAGATCTACGTCCTTCTTCAGAACCTAATAATTGTATGATACAATATTGTTCTGCTCCAGGAAGACATTCAGGCCTCTCTTGACCCCCTCGACTGAGTTCGCCATCACCACCTCTTCAGGCAAGCAATTCCAGATTCTCACTGCCCTAACAGTAAAGGATCCTCTTCTATGTTGGTGGAAAAACCTTCTCTCCTCCAGACGCAAAGAATGCCCCCTTGTGCCCGTCACCTTCCTTGGTATATACAGATCCTCAGCGAGATATTTGTATTGTCCCCTTATATGCTTATACATGGTTATTAGATCGCCCCTCAGTCGTCTTTTTTCTAGACTAAATAATCCTAATTTCGCTAATCTATCGGTATTGTAGTTCTCCCATCCCCTTTATTAATTTTGTTGCCCTCCGTTGTACTCTCTCTAGTTCCATTATATCCTTCCTGAGCACCGGTGCCCAAAACTGGACACAGTACTCCATGTGCGGTCTAACTAGGGATTTGTACAGAGGCAGTATAATGCTCACATCATGTGTATCCAGACCTCTTTTAATGCACCCCATGATCCTGTTTGCCTTGGCAGCTGCTGCCTGGCACTGGCTGCTCCAGGTAAGTTTATCATTAACTAGGATCCCCAAGTCCTCCCTGTCAGATTTACCCAGTGGTTTCCCGTTCAGTGTGTAATGGTGATATTGATTCCTTCTTCCCATGTGTATAACCTTACATTTATCATTGTTAAACCTCATCTGCCACCTTTCAGCCCAAGTTTCCAACTTATCCAGATCCATCTGTAGCAGAATACTATCTTCTCTTGTATTAACTGCTTTACATAGTTTTGTATCATCTGCAAATATCGATATTTTACTGTGTAAACCTTCTACCAGATCATTAATGAATATGTTGAAGAGAACAGGTCCCAATACCGACCCCTGCAGTACCCCACTGGTCACAGCGACCCAGTTAGAGACTATACCATTTATAACCACCCTCTGCTTTCTATCACTAAGCCAGTTACTAACTCATTTACACACATTTTCCCCCAGACCAAGCATTCTCATTTTGTGTACCAACCTCTTGTGCGGCATGGTATCAAACGCTTTGGAAAAATCGAGATATACCACGTCCAATGACTCACCGTGGTCCAGCCTATAGCTTACCTCTTCATAAAAACTGATTAGATTGGTTTGACAGGAGCGATTTCTCATAAACCCATGCTGATATGGAGTTAAACAGTTATTCTCATTGAGATAATCCAGAATAACATCCTTCAGAAACCCTTCAAATATTTTACCAACAGTAGAGGTTAGAGTTACTGGCCTATAATTTCCAGGTTCACTTTTAGAGCCCTTTTTGAATATTGGCACCATATTTGCTATGCGCCAGTCCTGCGGAACAGACCCCGTCGCTATAGAGTCCCTAAAAATAAATAATGGTTTATCTATTACATTACTTAGTTCTCTTAGTACTCGTGGGTGTATGCCATCCGGACCCGGAGATTTATCTATTTTAATCTTATTTAGCTGGTTTCGCACCTCTTCTTGGGTTAGATTGGTGACCCTTAATATAGGGTTTCCATTGTTTCTTGGGATTTCACCTAGCATTTCATTTTCCACCGTGAATACCGTGGAGAAGAAGGTGTTTAATATGTTAGCCTTTTCCTCGTCATCTACAACCATTCTTTCCTCACTATTTTTTAAGGGGCCTACATTTTCAGTTTTTATTCTTTTACTATTGATATAGTTGAAGAACAGTTTGGGATTAGTTTTACTCTCCTTAGCAATGTGCTTCTCTGTTTCCTTTTTGGCAGCTTTAATTAGTTTTTTAGATAAAGTATTTTCTCCCTATAGTTTTTTTAGAGCTTCAATGGTGCCATCCTGCTTTAGTAGTGCAAATGCTTTCTTTTTACTGTTAATTGCCTGTCTTACTTCTTTGTTTAGCCACAATGGGTTTTTCCTATTTCTAGTCCTTTTATTCCCACAAGGTATAAACCGCTTACAGTGCCTATTTAGGATGTTCTTTTTTCCATTTATTATCTGTATTCTTATTTCTGAGGATCATTAGACAAAAAACACCAGCTAAATACTACCAAACCAATTTGTTCAGACAACTCAAACATGAATTATATGAATAGGAGGACACAGAGTTATATTGAACATACAATTTATTTAGAGATAAATACAAGAAAAAAAATTAATTTATGCATGATAAAAATGGATAATACATATCATGATGCAACTTGTGAACTACCCAGGTGAGTAAATATGACTTATGGGCCACACAGAGAGCCAAGAAAAAGCCTGCTAATGCTTAGTGCTAAATATAATCCAGCATAATTAAACCTTGCACCTATGCTTCAGTATTCAAATGGCAGGCCACTAATGCCCATGTATACATCATATCAATTTTGGCAATACATCCATACGTAACGTGCATTAGTCTCAATATTTACCCATATGGTATTTCTCAGCTTCCTGTGTAGGCCTCAGTCACCC
Source organism: Ranitomeya variabilis (assembly GCF_051348905.1). NCBI lineage: Eukaryota > Metazoa > Chordata > Amphibia > Anura > Dendrobatidae > Ranitomeya > Ranitomeya variabilis. The sequence goes on from NC_135236.1 coordinate 247,604,478, forward strand.
CAACGCGCGTTTCGCGTGCTAACAGTAGCCTCGCTTCCTCAGGGGGCGTGCCCCCTGAGGAAGCGAGGCTACTGTTAGCACGCGAAACGCGCGTTGGGGTGACTGAGGCCTACACAGGAAGCTGAGAAATACCATATGGGTAAATATTGAGACTAATGCACGTTACGTATGGATGTATTGCCAAAATTGATATGATGTATACATGGGCATTAGTGGCCTGCCATTTGAATACTGAAGCATAGGTGCAAGGTTTAATTATGCTGGATTATATTTAGCACTAAGCATTAGCAGGCTTTTTCTTGGCTCTCTGTGTGGCCCATAAGTCATATTTACTCACCTGGGTAGTTCACAAGTTGCATCATGATATGTATTATCCATTTTTATCATGCATAAATTAATTTTTTTTCTTGTATTTATCTCTAAATAAATTGTATGTTCAATATAACTCTGTGTCCTCCTATTCATATATTATTTCTGAGGATATTGTCCCAGTCTACCAGATTAAGGGCATCTCTAAGCTGGTCAAACTTTGCCTTCCTAAAGTTCAGTGTTTTTGTGACTCCCTGACAAGTCCCCCTAGTGAAAGACAGATGAAACTATACAATATTGTGGTCGCTATTTCCTAGATGCCCGACCACCTGCAGATTTGTTATTCTGTCAGGTCTATTAGATAGTATTAGGTCTAAAAGTGCTGCTCCTCTGGTTGGATTCTGCACCAATTGTGAAAGATAATTTTTCTTGGTTATTGGCAGAAATCTGTTGCCTTTATGGGTTTCACAGGTTTCTGTTTCCCAGTTAATATCCGGGTAGTTAAAGTCCCCCATAACCAGGACCTCATTATGGGTTGCAGCTTCATCTATCTGCTTTAAGCCCCCGTCTCACTAAGCGAGATCGCTAGCGAGATCGCTGCTGAGTCACAAGTTTTGTGACGCAACAGCGACCTCAGTAGCGATCTTGCTATGTGTGACACGTAGCAGCGACCAGGCCCCTGCTGTGAGATCGCTGGTCGTGTCGGAATGGCCTGGACCTTTTTTTGATCGTTGAGGTCCCGCTGGGTAGCACACATCGCTGTGTTTGACACCTTACCAACGACCTCGTTGATGACTCAGACACTGAATCGTCATAATAGCTCCCATGTGACATCGTTGTACAGGTCGCTACAGGTCGCTGGTGAGATGTCAAACAGTGAGATCGCAGCTGCGATCGTTGGAAGATCTCACTGTTTGACATCTCACCAGCGACCACATAGCGACGCAGCAACGATCCCTGACAGGTCGTATCGTTGTCGGGATCGCTTTAGCGTCGCTAAGTGTGACGGGGCCTTTAGAAGTAGACTTTCCATGATTTCTGTTATATTTGGGGGTTTGTAACAGACCCCAATGAGAATTTTGTTACCATTTTTCCCTCCATGAATTTCGACCCATATGGACTCGACATCCTCATTCCCTTCGCTAATATCCTCCCTTAAAGTGGACTTTAGACAAGACTTTACATAGAGACAAACCCCTCCTCCTCTCCGATTTTTACGATCCTTTCTAAACAGACTGTAACCCTGTAAGTTAACTGCCCAGTCATAGCTTTCATCTAACCATGTCTCGGTTATTCCCACTATGTCAAAGTTACCTGTAGTTATTTCTGCTTCTAGTTCTTCCATCTTGTTTGTCAGGCTTCTGGCGTTTGCGAGCATGCAGTTTAGAGGATTTTGTTTTGTTTCAATCTCCTCGCTGTCGATTGTTTTAGAAATGTTCTTACCTCCCTTCTGAGTATGTTTTCCTGGGTCTTCTTTGTTCCACCAACGTCACGTTGCACCACAGACTGTCCAGGAGTTGGCGGATGCTTTAGTCCTGGTCTGGGAGGAGATCCCTCAGGAGACCATCCGCCGTCTCATCAGGAGCATGCCCAGGCGTTGTAGGGAGATCATACAGGCACATGGAGGCCACACACACTACTGAGCATCATTACCTTGTCTTGAGGCATTTCCACTGAAGTTGGATCAGCCTGTAACTTCATTTTCCACTTTTGATTTTGATCATCGTTCCAACTCCAGACCTCTGTGGGATATTAGTTTTGATTTACGTTGATCATTTTTAAGTTTTATTGTTCTCAGCACATTCCACTATGTAATGAAAGTAGTGTATAATCGGGTCCTTTCGTCAAACTCAATTTGACAGGTGGACACGCCCCTATCAAGATGTATCAAAGTGTGTAACCCCTCCCCTCCCCCCTGTCTTCTAGCAGCAGCTGTGTGGCAGCTCCCCCTCCCTTTTTTTATATAGTTTAATATTATCACTGTATTTGATACGGTGAATATTATCTCCGTAATTGTTTTATATTAGAGTTTTATTTTTTATAGGGGGGGTTTATATTTTATATTAGAGTTTTATATTTATAGGGGGGTTTATAATGCTCACAGTATGTATGTGGGCATGTTACAACATGAATGTTATCCCCGGGGCATGTTACAACATGAATGTTATCCCCGTAATTGTTTTATATTAGAGTTTTATATTTATATGTGATTTATAATGGGGGCATTATGTGTGCGACCATATTACAACAAGCGCAGGTATGAATCGTGGTGTTTTATACGTTTATAAAAAAAAAAAAAGCAATAGACATGGTATTGTAAAAGTAAAAGATTTTTATTGTAAATAAACACATCTCAGAGACATTTCAACACTGCACCGTATAAAAGCAGTCGCATTCAATAGCACGTCGGTTATACAGCAACAAACGTCTTACAAAATAATGTGATTATTTATCCACTATAAGTTGTGGTTCATTATCACTGAACACATTCTAACTGCAGAAACTCTGGCTGTCTAGTTAATGGCCACACAACTGCTTGCATTTAAGTAAGGAATACTGTCTCCTACTTAATTACCCTAACAGCTGCGATCACGGTGCCTGGAAAATGACTGCATATGATTCTAACCGGTGTTTGTGGGGCTCCCCCCAGCTGTTTCTCAGGTACCCCAAATAACGGCCCAAGCAGAGGCTGGCTAAAAATAGTTTACTGTGTGAAGTAATGCATGGTAGAATTCCCACTAGCTGAGAAAACACAGGATTTGCTAGCAGCTGCCACCCAAAGCAACTGGCACCATGAGCGCACATTTTGTGTTAGATCACCGAAGACAAGTGCAGTTTTGATTAAACTGATAATTACAATTAGAACGAGTTAAATTTGAAAATGTTGTCGAAATAAACGTTGTTACGATTCTTTCGTTTCTTCGTACGGCATTCGTGAAATGTTGTAAAACATTCTTGAATGGTAATCCGCGCGCTAAATGATGTAAAACATATACGCAGTAATGGCCGCACGTTTGTGTATACAGGTCTTGGATTTGCGCGTTCTGGTAACAATAAGCGTCACAATTCTTATTCAGGAATGTCACAAATTCGCGTGGGAAGATAATATTTTCAGGACTGAGACCGTAACTATCAAAAAACACACCCGTCTTATCATCACAGAGTACGATTAACACCCAATGTCGTCCGGGTTGATTCGCCGGGTCTGTATTCACGATATATGCCGCGGGTCTCTGAGTCACTCTTTCTTCCGGAAGCAAATCACACGGAAACACACCGACGAATATGCGGCCTGTATAATTATTCGACTTCAGCATCGTTGTAAGCTGCAGACTGTCCATCGTTACTTAATTAAAATCATACAAGATCTCTCTCCTATTATTAATTTCCAGAATGGTGTGATTGACCGCAAAAACAACCATATTTATCGTGTGGGGTGTCGCTAGCGCAAAGCGGACTTCAGCACGTAGGTTACCTGTTTTAACGAGCGAGAAATGGCCTCCAGGCTCTTGATCAGGCGATAAATCAAAAGCAAATAGAGTGAATCCCTCCATAAATTCTTCACGGTCTATCGCCATGGCACAATCAGCCTTTTGCTTGCCGGATATATGGGCAAGCGCCATATACTCTCTGATGGCTAATCCATCATTAAAATTAGGATTATAAGGCCTCGCGGGTATCTGCTGACCGTCCAGATATAAAGCGGCGTGGTTGATGTGGTAGTGGTGGAAGTGCAAAGGATTTTTTGCGTAAGCCCCACTGAACGCCTCATTATCCACAAAACCTAATATAACGGTCTTTGGTATCTGACCCAGGAAGAGGTTCTCGTGGTTCGTGATCCGTGTCCCCGCGGCGATGCTGTACACTTTCAGACATGTTCGGTCAATAGCGTACTTGGCGGTTGCGGATAGGAGGGCCTGGCTGTGCCCGATTCGGACAGCCGGAGACACCTGCACTCTTTTCACGTAGAGAGCCGCATGCGAGATTTGCACCTTCAACGGCTCGGCTTCTGCGGACATGAGGCAGAAAGCATCCTTATTTCTTGTTAGCTTAACCTTAAGGTCAAGTCCGTTCAATATTAACTTTGGCTGATTAAATATATCCCCAAAGATGGGGCCCAAGAGGTCGATGGGCCTTGAGCGAGAAGCTGCACTGGCTCTTTTGATAAATCCCGCATTCGCGCCATCCAAGCGCCGGTCATTATGATGGCCCGCAGTGTCTTTATAGAACAAACCGGCTGTAAATTGCGACGCCAGCGTCTGCGAGCTGTAATTTAAAAGGGTCTCTATGTACGCTCTATAGCTGTAGAGATTGTCCGATTGCGAGATAAGCCGGTCTCCCAGAGTAATATCGACCTGGTTAAAAAGGGTGGCTAGAGGATAATTTATGAGGGCAACACGGGCATCATCGGCGATAGCCGTATTATCGTGCTTCACGATGCGGCAGCTTACGTACAACAGAGTATTGTTCAGATCATAATAATAATCGCCGCTCCCGGATATGAAAAACTCCAACGGAGCATTGTCCGACAGAGCCGCAACCGGTTGTACTTCCACAAATAGAGGTTTCTCTATACTTGTTTGTGTCGGGGGCACGTCAAAAATATCCAGCTCAGATTTTGCGCACTCTACAGAAGCGTCATGCAGGAAAGCCATGATAACCGATTAGAAGATGTCGTCCGCAGAGCGTCTCACCCGTTTCTGGCGGCGACGTCTCTTGGCGGTAGTTTTATTCATGAGCATCGGCGGTAAAGGCGGGCAAGCGCGCCTCTTTCTTTTTTGCGCTTTTTTAGCGACATAAACTAATCCAGATCCGTCTTGCTGCGGTTGTGTATTTATCCGTTTCATAAGGGCCGTTGAGGCGGTCGTGACGGCGTCCGTCGCAATGTTCCGGACAGCCGTCTTTATGTGGGGTTTTACTAATTCTAGGCCTCTTCTGAAAAGCGGCACGGCGCGACGAAATAAACCTTTAAATATCCCGGCCAGGCCGGAGCCGTACATGTACTCACTCCCACGGAATCCCTCTAGCCCGTGACCCGACTGGGCAGTATAGTAGCGGGCATAAACAGCGGGGTCCCCATACACCCTTTGAGACACCATTTTAACGTGTCAATACTGGCGCGGTCTGAAATGTAATCGCACTATACACTTCCCGTATCTGAATTTAACAGGAGTCGCCTGGTCCGACATGACTGTAATGTTTATGGAGTCAAAGTGTTGTTTGCACAGCGGTATGTAATCGGGGCGCGTGTAGCGCACAGTGACGATATCATTATCATCGCCGCTAACCTCTACGGTTCATAACAGCTGAACGTAACTGTCGCCTACAAGCTGGTGCTGAATTATATCGGTGTATACAAAAAGCGAATAAAAACCAGCCTTTGAATCGGGGTAAAAGCGGCGATTCCACGGCATTAAAGCAACGGGGGAGTCCTCGACGGTCTGTAGCCCGAAAATAAATTTTAGCTTAGTACCCAGAGCAAACTGTATAGGGGCCGGGTCGGGCAGGATCACCTCTCGGCGTAGCTCATCATACCGTATTCTGTAGGTCGGCGCGGATAAATTCAGCGATTCTATTCGGGTATTGACCGCGGCAACCAGCTTATGAATGTTCGAGTAAAATCCTGATTTTATGTGATAATGTTCTAACGGATCGCCGTGTTTCGCGGCGTAGAAGTTCCCTTCAAAAGCCTCAAACGTGTTCCACGTATGAGGGTACTGTATTTCCGTTAACGCCACTTCATAAGCGTCTGAAAGATGAACGGCCCTCGCTAACTTGGTATTGTAATTCGATATGGTGTTATCGGGGTAGATATTAATTGAAGAATTACTGGGAAGAGTCACAAAAAAGGATCGCGCTTCCATAGCTATATATCTGTCAACTCCGAAGCCGGGATCCAACTATTGAATTTTTCGGGGTACCCCAGCCATTTGACGAGGCAGTGACTTACACCCCCGACACGTTTTTTTCTCAAAATCTTTTCCACTCTGTAGACGCGATTCTCATCCGTGGGTATTTTTTGCAGTTCTTCCTTATAAAATGACCCCTCTACAGGGTCGCCTGCTAAATCAGCAATTTTATAAAGAGGTTTATGAAATTTATCGGAGACCCCGGTAATTAAAAAAATCTCTTCGCTGTACGTTTTCTCATACCCCTTACAGAACGTATTTTTATAGGCCGATATCCTCACATGATCACCGACCTTTAAAGTCGGTTTAATCGGTTTATTAGCAATAGTAGAACTGTAAATATTGCGCCAGATTTGCATAGCGTTTTTCTCTGTCACTTCAGCGGGGGTACATCGTATGGTAGAATGATACGTGTGATTGTAGCTATGCACCAAATCCGGTAAAATATCAATATACCTAAAGGTATTATGCTTCGTGAGATAGCGCCACATACGCGTTTTTAATGTGCGATTAAAGCGCTCTACCATAGCTGCTTTCACGGCGTTGTTGGTAAAAAAGTGGTGAATATTGTGTAAATTACACAGCCGCTTGACTGACGAATTTATAAATTCTTTGCCGCGATCCGTCTGCAATTTCTTCGGTATGCGCATATCATTTTGAAATATTAATTCGAACGACCTAGCCACGCTAGCCCCCGTTTTGGACGACAAAGCAACACACCACGCGTATCTCGATAGAGTATCAATCACCGTCAGGATGTATTTGACATTATCATTTTCTCTTGAATAGTCGATTAAACTTACGAGATCAGCCTGCCATTGCTCATCAACATTCGAGACATAAATTTTATTTGTAAGAAAATGCTTTCTGACGGGCTTGTGCAGGGAATACGCGGCTTGTCTGGTCAGCCACTCAGACACGTCAGATTTCTTTATTCCGCGGTCTCTCGTCGCTCTAAATAATTTGTCAATTCCGCCGAACGATCCCGAATTGTTCGGTGTAAAATACTGCTTTTCTAATATGCGATCCCGGGTGTTAGAATCCATGACCGAATCAATGCGTGTGTCTGATCAACAGACGCCTGCCTCTTCAGTTGTATAAAATTTCGTATCAAACGCTGTATTTACCCCCCAAATACAGCAGTCCAAGATGACCTGCTTAGATTTTTTTTTTTTTTTTTCTGTTTTCTTTTTCTACACAACAGGTGCGAGTCACTAGTGTAATCCGATACTGACTGCTTGAAAACAGCCTTTGTTTGTTTTTTCTTTAAATACTGGGTCAGAGTGCGACAGTGAAGACACTGAAGACAACAACGCCGTGAAAGCAGCTATGGTAGAGCGCTTTAATCGCACATTAAAAACGCGTATGTGGCGCTATCTCACGAAGCATAATACCTTTAGGTATATTGATATTTTACCGGATTTGGTGCATAGCTACAATCACACGTATCATTCTACCATACGATGTACCCCCGCTGAAGTGACAGAGAAAAACGCTATGCAAATCTGGCGCAATATTTACAGTTCTACTATTGCTAATAAACCGATTAAACCGACTTTAAAGGTCGGTGATCATGTGAGGATATCGGCCTATAAAAATACGTTCTGTAAGGGGTATGAGAAAACGTACAGCGAAGAGATTTTTTTAATTACCGGGGTCTCCGATAAATTTCATAAACCTCTTTATAAAATTGCTGATTTAGCAGGCGACCCTGTAGAGGGGTCATTTTATAAGGAAGAACTGCAAAAAATACCCGCGGATGAGAATCGCGTCTACAGAGTGGAAAAGATTTTGAGAAAAAAACGTGTCGGGGGTGTAAGTCACTGCCTCGTCAAATGGCTGGGGTACCCTGAAAAATTCAATAGTTGGATCCCGGCTTCGGAGTTGACAGATATATAGCTATGGAAGCGCGATCCTTTTTTGTGACTCTTCCCAGTAATTCTTCAATTAATATCTACCCCGATAACACCATATCGAATTACAATACCAAGTTAGCGAGGGCCGTTCATCTTTCAGACGCTTATGAAGTGGCGTTAACGGAAATACAGTACCCTCATACGTGGAACACGTTTGAGGCTTTTGAAGGGAACTTCTACGCCGCGAAACACGGCGATCCGTTAGAACATTATCACATAAAATCAGGATTTTACTCGAACATTCATAAGCTGGTTGCCGCGGTCAATACCCGAATAGAATCGCTGAATTTATCCGCGCCGACCTACAGAATACGGTATGATGAGCTACGCCGAGAGGTGATCCTGCCCGACCCGGCCCCTATACAGTTTGCTCTGGGTACTAAGCTAAAATTTATTTTCGGGCTACAGACCGTCGAGGACTCCCCCGTTGCTTTAATGCCGTGGAATCGCCGCTTTTACCCCGATTCAAAGGCTGGTTTTTATTCGCTTTTTGTATACACCGATATAATTCAGCACCAGCTTGTAGGCGACAGTTACGTTCAGCTGTTACGAACCGTAGAGGTTAGCGGCGATGATAATGATATCGTCACTGTGCGCTACACGCGCCCCGATTACATACCGCTGTGCAAACAACACTTTGACTCCATAAACATTACAGTCATGTCGGACCAGGCGACTCCTGTTAAATTCAGATACGGGAAGTGTATAGTGCGATTACATTTCAGACCGCGCCAGTATTGACACGTTAAAATGGTGTCTCAAAGGGTGTATGGGGACCCCGCTGTTTATGCCCGCTACTATACTGCCCAGTCGGGTCACGGGCTAGAGGGATTCCGTGGGAGTGAGTACATGTACGGCTCCGGCCTGGCCGGGATATTTAAAGGTTTATTTCGTCGCGCCGTGCAGCTTTTCAGAAGAGGCCTAGAATTAGTAAAACCCCACATAAAGACGGCTGTCCGGAACATTGCGACGGACGCCGTCACGACCGCCTCAACGGCCCTTATGAAACGGATAAATACACAACCGCAGCAAGACGGATCTGGATTAGTTTATGTCGCTAAAAAAGCGCAAAAAAGAAAGAGGCGCGCTTGCCCGCCTTTACCGCCGATGCTCATGAATAAAACTACCGCCAAGAGACGTCGCCGCCAGAAACGGGTGAGACGCTCTGCGGACGACATCTTCTAATCGGTTATCATGGCTTTCCTGCATGACGCTTCTGTAGAGTGCGCAAAATCTGAGCTGGATATTTTTGACGTGCCCCCGACACAAACAAGTATAGAGAAACCTCTATTTGTGGAAGTACAACCGGTTGCGGCTCTGTCGGACAATGCTCCGTTGGAGTTTTTCATATCCGGGAGCGGCGATTATTATTATGATCTGAACAATACTCTGTTGTACGTAAGCTGCCGCATCGTGAAGCACGATAATACGGCTATCGCCGATGATGCCCGTGTTGCCCTCATAAATTATCCTCTAGCCACCCTTTTTAACCAGGTCGATATTACTCTGGGAGACCGGCTTATCTCGCAATCGGACAATCTCTACAGCTATAGAGCGTACATAGAGACCCTTTTAAATTACAGCTCGCAGACGCTGGCGTCGCAATTTACAGCCGGTTTGTTCTATAAAGACACTGCGGGCCATCATAATGACCGGCGCTTGGATGGCGCGAATGCGGGATTTATCAAAAGAGCCAGTGCAGCTTCTCGCTCAAGGCCCATCGACCTCTTGGGCCCCATCTTTGGGGATATATTTAATCAGCCAAAGTTAATATTGAACGGACTTGACCTTAAGGTTAAGCTAACAAGAAATAAGGATGCTTTCTGCCTCATGTCCGCAGAAGCCGAGCCGTTGAAGGTGCAAATCTCGCATGCGGCTCTCTACGTGAAAAGAGTGCAGGTGTCTCCGGCTGTCCGAATCGGGCACAGCCAGGCCCTCCTATCCGCAACCGCCAAGTACGCTATTGACCGAACATGTCTGAAAGTGTACAGCATCGCCGCGGGGACACGGATCACGAACCACGAGAACCTCTTCCTAGGTCAGATACCAAAGACCGTTATATTAGGTTTTGTGGATAATGAGGCGTTCAGTGGGGCTTACGCAAAAAATCCTTTGCACTTCCACCACTACCACATCAACCACGCCGCTTTATATCTGGACGGTCAGCAGATACCCGCGAGGCCTTATAATCCTAATTTTAATGATGGATTAGCCATCAGAGAGTATATGGCGCTTGCCCATATATCCGGCAAGCAAAAGGCTGATTGTGCCATGGCGATAGACCGTGAAGAATTTATGGAGGGATTCACTCTATTTGCTTTTGATTTATCGCCTGATCAAGAGCCTGGAGGCCATTTCTCGCTCGTTAAAACAGGTAACCTACGTGCTGAAGTCCGCTTTGCGCTAGCGACACCCCACACGATAAATATGGTTGTTTTTGCGGTCAATCACACCATTCTGGAAATTAATAATAGGAGAGAGATCTTGTATGATTTTAATTAAGTAACGATGGACAGTCTGCAGCTTACAACGATGCTGAAGTCGAATAATTATACAGGCCGCATATTCGTCGGTGTGTTTCCGTGTGATTTGCTTCCGGAAGAAAGAGTGACTCAGAGACCCGCGGCATATATCGTGAATACAGACCCGGCGAATCAACCCGGACGACATTGGGTGTTAATCGTACTCTGTGATGATAAGACGGGTGTGTTTTTTGATAGTTACGGTCTCAGTCCTGAAAATATTATCTTCCCACGCGAATTTGTGACATTCCTGAATAAGAATTGTGACGCTTATTGTTACCAGAACGCGCAAATCCAAGACCTGTATACACAAACGTGCGGCCATTACTGCGTATATGTTTTACATCATTTAGCGCGCGGATTACCATTCAAGAATGTTTTACAACATTTCACGAATGCCGTACGAAGAAACGAAAGAATCGTAACAACGTTTATTTCGACAACATTTTCAAATTTAACTCGTTCTAATTGTAATTATCAGTTTAATCAAAACTGCACTTGTCTTCGGTGATCTAACACAAAATGTGCGCTCATGGTGCCAGTTGCTTTGGGTGGCAGCTGCTAGCAAATCCTGTGTTTTCTCAGCTAGTGGGAATTCTACCATGCATTACTTCACACAGTAAACTATTTTTAGCCAGCCTCTGCTTGGGCCGTTATTTGGGGTACCTGAGAAACAGCTGGGGGGAGCCCCACAAACACCGGTTAGAATCATATGCAGTCATTTTCCAGGCACCGTGATCGCAGCTGTTAGGGTAATTAAGTAGGAGACAGTATTCCTTACTTAAATGCAAGCAGTTGTGTGGCCATTAACTAGACAGCCAGAGTTTCTGCAGTTAGAATGTGTTCAGTGATAATGAACCACAACTTATAGTGGATAAATAATCACATTATTTTGTAAGACGTTTGTTGCTGTATAACCGACGTGCTATTGAATGCGACTGCTTTTATACGGTGCAGTGTTGAAATGTCTCTGAGATGTGTTTATTTACAATAAAAATCTTTTACTTTTACAATACCATGTCTATTGCTTTTTTTTTTTTTATAAACGTATAAAACACCACGATTCATACCTGCGCTTGTTGTAATATGGTCGCACACATAATGCCCCCATTATAAATCACATATAAATATAAAACTCTAATATAAAACAATTACGGGGATAACATTCATGTTGTAACATGCCCCGGGGATAACATTCATGTTGTAACATGCCCACATACATACTGTGAGCATTATAAACCCCCCTATAAATATAAAACTCTAATATAAAATATAAACCCCCCCTATAAAAAATAAAACTCTAATATAAAACAATTACGGAGATAATATTCACCGTATCAAATACAGTGATAATATTAAACTATATAAAAAAAGGGAGGGGGAGCTGCCACACAGCTGCTGCTAGAAGACAGGGGGGAGGGGAGGGGTTACACACTTTGATACATCTTGATAGGGGCGTGTCCACCTGTCAAATTGAGTTTGACGAAAGGACCCGATTATACACTACTAATGAATAAAGATTTTCAACTGGAATATTTCATTCAGTAATATCTAGGATGTGGGATTTTAGTGTTCCCTTTATTTTTTTGAGCAGTGTATTTAAAGTGCACACATTTTATAGCTTTCCCAAATTATTAGGAAAACATTTACAGCACATACTGCACTGAACTACTGAACCAAATTTATTATATATTTTAGGATTCAGTTCATTTTATACTGACTCCACCAAATAGACACCGACTCCACAGCACTGGTTGTGTCTGAGGACAGGAAGAAGCTGTAGATGAGGTAAGGAAGAGATGAGGAAGCTGTATCTGAGGAGTGAAAGGAGTGATGGGTCTGTGGATGAGGAGAGGAGTTATGGACAGGGCTGCCAAACATCCAGATATTCCGGGACATTACGTAAGAAATAAAGCACTTTTTACCCCAACCGTAAAATTAAAAAAAAACAATTCAATGCATCCATGATTTTTTTTTTAAGCTGGAGAAACATACGGATTATTCTGACTAACTATCATTTTGCAGTTCACAGTGATGCAGTGATATCAGGATTATGGGCTTTAATCATGTATCAAATAAATATTACTGGCTTTATTATGATTTTCTAGTGTGTCCATAAAAAAATAGCTGGCGGTCTGTACATTTTTGTGAAGCTGTCCAGAAATTAAGTTGGCAACACGAGTAATGGAGTTGTTGATGAGGAGAGGAAGGAGTGAGAGAACTGTTTCTTAGAAGAGGAAGGTGAGAGGGAAGTGTGAATGAGCAGCAAAGGAAGCAGTGGAACTGTGAGGAGAGGAATGGAACTGTGGATGAGGAGAGGGAGTGTTGAGGAAGCTGTGGATAAATAGGAAAGTGAGAGAACTGTCTTGGAAGAGGACTGGAAGAGGGAAGTGTGGAGGGGAGTAATGGAGCTGTGGAGGAAGAGAGGAAGGGATGAGGGAGATGTGGATGAAGAGAGATAGTGAGGGAGCTGTGGATAAAGAGGAAAAAGTGAAAGAACTATCAGACCAGGAAGGGGCGAGGGAAGTGTGGATGAGGAGAGGAGTAATGGAGCTGTGGATGAGGAGAGGAGTAATGGAGCTGTGGATGAGGAGCAGAGGGAGTGATGGAGCTGTGTCTGAGGAGAGGAAGGGATGAGGGAGCTGTGGATGAAGAGAGTGACGGAGCTGTGGATAAAGAGGAAAAAGTGAAAGAACTATCAGATGAGGAAGGGGCGAGGGAAGTGTGGATGAGGAGAGAAGTAATGGACCTGTGCAGTGTCGGACTGGGGTGCCAAGGGCCCACTGGTAACATTGACTTTGGTGGCCCACTTTTCACCTGCATACAAACATTACACCATCCTGGTTCACAAATGTAACTATAGCTCTATATAATTGTAAATTGGGTAGTTTGGTCAATGAATGATGAGATGCTGCTTTTTTTCTGTACAGAGTGAATAAAGTGAATTATGACAAGTACTGCCCATACAGTAAGGTTGGGGGCCCAGATCTGCACAAGGGCCCACCGGGGAATTCCCGTTCCCCTATTGGCTAGTCTGAGCCTGGACCTGTGCATGAGGAGAGGAGTAATGGAGCTGTGGATGAGGAGCAGAGAGAGCGATGGAGCTGTGTCTGGGGAGAGGATGGGACCAGGGAGCTGTGGATGAAAAGAAGAAGAGGATAAATGAGGGAGATGTGGATGAAGAGATAAATGAGTGAGGGAGCTGTGGATGAGGAGAGATAGGAGTGATTGTTCTGCCCATTAATGTGCAGCATTTTAATTCACAATGTAGTACCAGTTGGCACATTAGAGGTCATTAGGTACAGATTTATCCTGTTCCTGTATTCAGGAGCATTTCACTTTAAGCCCTGTGTTCTGACTAGAACCGCCCCCTGGTTTCCCGGGCAAGAGTAGCCATTTTCCCCCGGACCTTGAGTCTTACACACATGTTTCTGGCTCTCTCTTCCTGCAGATCATTGCTCTTGATAAGCGGATTTCGGTGAGGCACAAATGTACTTACATGTGTGTGTTATGTAAGAATCTGCGTCGTTTGACGACGCATGCTTCGTTTCGTCGTCTGCGGTTTGGCGCGGTAAACGCAACATGTAGTAATTTTAGAGGCGTCAATTTGCCGCCTAGAAACGTATGCAGTTGTTAGCGCAAGGAATGCGGCAAAAAAACGCATTACTATCTATGGGAACGCATGCGTACACATGTCTTTGCGTATGCATGCATTTGGTGCGCTTGCGTACTTCAGACTGCGCATGCCCATTGAAGACACACCCTCCTGGAAATATCAAACGCATGCGCATAAAAAGCGCAAACACATGTAAAAACGCATGCAAACGCTGCGTTTTTTTACCATCTTGCGTAAGCTGATGCTGATAAAAAACGCTGCGTTATCAGACTTTTGCATGCGTTTTTGCATGCATTTGCGGTTGCGGATGATACGCTGCGGATTCTAACGCAAATGTGAAAGTAGCCTTAGATAGATATTCTAACTGCATTCCTGTGTTGTAATGTTACTGTGCAGTCTCTGTAATGTGAGTTACCGATATAATTGCACTCTGTATCATGCTTTTGTCTCTGTTATCTGCCAGTACTGATACACTGTTTATTCCCTTTGTAGTTTTTACCCATTATCGTCCACTGTTCATCCTCTCAATAAATATAGACTTAAGAATCCATACAGTCTGTTTACTGGGAAGTGGATGAGGGTTAGCCGTATGCTGAAATCCACACAGCACCATACGTGGAGGAAGGCAGAACAGTGATAGAGCTGTGGATAAGGCACTTGTGCGGATTTATCAATGTGTCATATTTTTCAAATTGCCAGGCCAGTGAAACATAGCATGCCAACATTTCTTTCAAATCTGGTTCCTCATAACATCAGTTTACACTGCCTCCAAGCACTCTGTTTCTGTACTCATACAGATACTGGATGGTGACTGAATTATGCAACATTATTTGAATACACTATTATATTGATGGCGGATTATACAATGTAAGCACTTTTTTACCATTTAACTTTTGTGTCTCCCCAATTTCCTTATGGATTATGAGCAGGGCCCTCACTTCTCTTGGTATATGTAGAATTATGTGTTAACTCTGTTATGGCTTTATTCTATGTACAAATTCCCTCTGAATTGTAAAGTGCTGAGGAATATGTTGGCGCTATAGAAATAAAAATTATAAGAAGTGAGAGCTAGGGATGAGGACATGAAGCAGTAAGGGAGAAAGTGGCTCAGGACAGTGCTGGAGTTTGCTATAATTGTGTCCCTAGACTTTCTTATGCCTTATAGGTTTTCTTAGTATTTGCATTTATACAAATATCAATAGGATGAACTGGTGCATTCACTGCCAGGAACTAAAACTACAGCTCCACACCACATATA
The DNA here is from genome assembly GCF_051348905.1 of Ranitomeya variabilis. NCBI lineage: Eukaryota > Metazoa > Chordata > Amphibia > Anura > Dendrobatidae > Ranitomeya > Ranitomeya variabilis. The sequence goes on from NC_135236.1 coordinate 247,620,008, forward strand.
TGAAAATGAGAGAGGTTACTTACACAATGTACCATAAATATTGATGAATAAAGATTTACAACTGGAATATTTCATTCAGTGGTATCTAGGATGTGGATTTTAGTGTTCCCTTTATTTTTTTATTTTTTTGAGCAGTGTGTATATACTGTATATATATATATATGACACAAAGCTAGGAGGGATAGCTAATACTAGAGAAGAGAGAGAGGATTAAAAAAATTCAAAAAGATATAAATAAACTGGAGCAGTGGGCAGCAACTAACAGAATGGTTTTTAACAAGGAAAAATGCAAAGTACTACATCTGGGCAATAAAAATTAAAAAAGCATTTACAGAATGGGAGGCATAGGGCTAAGCAACAGCACATGTGAAAAAGACTTTGGTATACTAATAGATCATAAACTGAACATGAGTCAACATTTCGATGCAGCAGCGAAAAAGGCAACTGCAATTCTGGAATGTATTACCAGAAGCATACAGTCTAGATCACCCAAAGTCATTATTGCCCTCTATTCCTCTTTGGTCGGACCTCACCTGGAATACTGTGTCTAGTTTTGGGTACCACATTTTAACCCCTTCATGACCTTGGGATTTTCCGTTTTTCCGTGTTCGTTTTTTGCTCTCCTCCTTCCCAGAGCCATAACTTTTTTATTTTTCCGTCAATATGGCCATGTGAGGGCTTATTTTTTTGAAACAAGTTGTACTTTTGAACAACATCATTGGTTTTAGCATGTGTACTAGAAAATGGGAAAAATATTCCAAGTGCGGTGAAATTGCAAAAAGAGTGCATTCCCACACTTGTTTTTTGATTGGCTTTTTTACTAGGTTGACTAAATGCTAAAACTGACCTGCCATTATGATTCTTCAGGTCATTACGAGTTCATAGACACCAAACATGTCTAGGTTCTCTTTTATCTAATAAGTGGTGAAAAAAAATTCCAAACTTTGCTAAAAAAAAAAAAATTGCGCCATTTTCCGATACCCATAGCGTCTCCGTTTTTCGTGATCTGGGGTCGGTTGAGGCTTATTTTTTGCGTGCCGAGCTGGCGTTTTTAATGATACCATTTTGGTGCAGATACGTTCTTTTGATCGCCCGTTATTGAATTTTAATGCAATGTCGCGGCGACCAAAAAAGAAAATTTCGAATTTTTTCTCGCTACGCCGTTTAGCGATCAGGTTAATCCTTTTTTTTAATTGATAGATCGGTCAATTCTGAACGCGGCGATACCAAATATGTGTAGGTTTGATTTTTTTTTTATTGATTTATTTTGAATGGGGCGAAAGGGGGGTGATTTAAACTTTTTTATTTTTTTCACATTTTTTTTTACTTTTTTTTTTTACTTTTGCCATGCTTCAATAGCCTGCTATGGTCGCTGCTATGTAGCTGAAACGTAGGCTTGCTATGAGCGCCGACCACAGGGTGGCGCTCACAGCTAGCCGGGATCAGTAGCCATAGAGGTCTCAAGGACCTCTATGGTTACCATTCTGATGCATCGCTGACCCCCGATCATGTGACGGGGGGTCAGCGATGCGCTCATTTCCGGCCGCATGGCCGGAAGCGCCGGTTAAATGCTGCTGTCAGCGTTTGACAGCTGCATTTAACTAGTTAATAGCAGCGGGTGAATCGCAATTTCACCCGCCACTATTGCGGGCACATGTCAGCTGTTCAAAACAGCTGACATGTCCCGGCTTTGATGCAGGCTCACCGCCAGAGCCCTGCATCAAAGTGGGGTATCTGACCTCGGACGTACTATACCGTCCGAGGTCAGAAAGAGGTTGAAAAATGGAGCAAGTTCTAGAAGAGCGACCAGAATGGTGACCGGTCTGCAAACCATGTCCTATGAGGAACGGTTGCAGGATTTGGGAATGTTTAGCTTGCAAAAAAGAAGACTTTGACAGAATAGCTGTCTACAAATATCTCAAGGGCTGTCACATTGTAGAAGGATCATCTTTATTCTCATTTGCACAAGGACAGACTAGAAGCAATGGGATGAAACTGAATGGGAGGAGACACAGATTAGATATTAGAAAAAACTTTTTGATTGTTAGGGTGATCAATGAGTGGAACAGTCTTCCGCGAGAGGTGGGGAGTTCTCCTTCCATGGAAGTTTTCAAACAGAGGCTGGACAGACATCTCTGGGATGATTTAGTGAATCCTGCTTTGAGCAGGGGGTTGGACCAGAAGACCCAGGAGGTCCCTTCCAACTTTATGATTCTATGATATATACAAGAATGTTCGAGGTTGGCCTCTAAAAATTGTTAATTCGTGTATCACAAACACCCTTAAAACAATTTATAGCGTGATCACCCTGTTGATATGGTGAAGGACGAGGCAAGACGAAATCCTGAAGCGTATGACCATTTTTGGGTGGGAAGGGCTGCATGCAAATAGACCAGAAAAAAAACCCACTGGCTTTGAGTTAATGTTCCGCTGCTGTCATCCAGTGATGTACAGAAGTCTGTCCCAATCCAGCACTTGTTCATTTTGATATAAGACAGCATTCTCAGTTGACAGACGGATGCACCTATTGGTTATAATACCCCTGGCAGCACTAAAAGCCCGTTCTGACAAAATGCTAGCGGCAGGGCACGCCAGGACCTCCATGGCGTAAAGAGACAGTCTATGCCACGTGTCTAGCTTGGATACACAATAATTGTAAGGCACAGAGGAATCACGGAGAAAGGTGGCAGGGTACTCCTTCAGCATCTTCTAAAACTTTTCCCTCCTTGTCAAAGTACCCCTCACATGAGGCCTGAGCGCTGAGAGTGTCTGAGAAAAGGGCTTCAGACCTTTTTAAGAGTATTCTCTTACCTCTGCTGCATCTGTGTGTGTGTGTCTCCCTAGTCTCTACTCCTTGGTTGTCCAAGGAACTGTGACCTCTGCCACCAGTATTGACAGATGGGAATTTTTTAAAATAATTCTTCAACTAGGGCCCTCTGGGACTGAAACATATTATTAGACCTCGCAACCATGGGAAGGAGTGATATAAAGTTCTCCTTGTAGCATGGGTCTAGAAGGGTGACCAACCAGTAAGTAATTAATGTTAGCCAAAATGCATACAATGCGAGGGTCACGGTAAAGGCAGCCGAACAGAAACTCAGCCATGTGTGCAAGACTGCTAACAGCCAAGACTTCCCTGTCTACACCAAGAGGGAAACTGTACATGTTGTCCTCGTCCTCCCTCTCCTCCTCGTCTTTAGCCCATCCACGCTGAACAAAAGGGATGAAGATGGTGTGGGTACTACTGTCTGTAGCGCAGTCAACCAGCTCCTGTTCCTCCTAATTATCACCCAATCCACATTGAGAAGAAGAGATGACGCTGGGCTATGCAGCATCACCCGGTATAGTTTCTTGCTCCATTTCAACTTGCTCTGCCTGAAAAGCCTCCTCTTTAATTGTGTGCAATGAGCATTTCAGTACACAGAGAAGCTGGATGGTGATTATGGCGTCATTGCCACTCACCATGTTGGTCGAGTCCTCAAAGTTTTGGAAAACCGCACAGATGTCAGACATCCATGCCCCCTCATTAGCTCTTATGTGCGGAGGCTGACCAGAATACCAACATGCATGGTGTAGCTGGTATCCATCTACTGCCCTCTGCTGCTCACAAAGCCTTGCCATCATATGTAATATTGAGTTCCACTGTGCGGTGACATCGCACGCCAGTCGCTGAGCTGGAAGTTGCAAACGCTGCTGCAGCACTGCCAGGGTGGTGGCAGTTGTTGCTGACCTGCAGAAATGGGCACACATGCGGTGTACTTTTACAAGAACCTTAGGCAGATCTGGGTAGGTTTTGAGAAACCGCTGAACCACTAAGTTGAGCATGTGGGCCAGGCATGGTACATCTGCGAGGTTACCAAGGTTCAGAGCTGCCACCAGGTTATGCCCATTGTCATACACGACCATTCCTGGTTGTAGGTTCAGGGGCAATAGCCACAAATCAGTCTGGTCTGTTAGACCTTTAAACAAATGCGCTCTGTGTTGCAGGAAATTTCCCTCAGGGCATCTGTATAGGTATATGGTATCTGGTTTGGGTATATCCCGGACTTCACCCCCTGTTCTAGATACAACATAAGGTCTGTCCTATAGCAATAATATCAGCGTGATAAATACCGTAAGGTTAGGTTCTTGTGAACCGAATTGCTTTGTATCCTTACCAGTGGTGATTCAATGGGCGGCTCGACGGTGTCTTCATTTCATTACGTTTCTTCACAGAGCCGTCTTTATTGAATTCACCATGCAACCTCGCAGCTCTCCACCTGATTCGTCCATCTGGACCTCTGGATTTTTTTTCCTCCCTTTTTCCTCTACCTCTCCTACTCGACTGCTACATTCCGATACTGACCGTCACTTTATACAGCCACATTTCTTCTTTTTAATGTAATACTTGATACTGATCGCACTAAACATGGCGCCTGGAACGCAAGCTGACATATGGTGGAGCGCATATGTCACTTCTGGTGACGCGCTTCCTGTCCCGACTCACAAACTAGTCCCGCCCCTTCGTTACTTAGATGGCATTATACAGACCCAACAGGTCACCACAACAAGCGGTGGATAGACACCGTCGAGCTGCCCATTGAATCACCACTGGTAAGGATGCAAAGCAATTCGCTGATATCACGCTGATATTATTGCTATAGGACAGACCTTATGTTGTATCTAGAACAGGGGTGAAGTCCGGGACATGCCCAAACCAGATACTATATACCTATCCGCTATCTCTCGGATAACTCTCTTCTCGACCCCTTACAATCTGGTTTCCGCTCTTTAAACTCCACTGAAACTGCCCTCACTAAAGTCTCTAATGATCTAATAACAGCTAAATCCAAAGGTCATTGCTCTCTGCTGATTCTCCTGGATCTCTCTGCCGCATTTGACACTGTGGATCACCAGCTCTTTCTCACTATGCTCCGCTCCATAAGCCTCAAGGACACAGCCCTCTCCTGGTTCTCCTCCTACGTCTCTGACCGCTCCTTCACTGTATCCTTTGCCGGCTCCTCTTCCCCTTACTATCGGGGTTCCGAGGGCTCAGTCCTAGGCCCCCTCCCCTTCTCTCTATACACGGCCCCTATTGGACAAACAATCAGCAGATTTGGCTTCCAGTATCATCTCTATGCTGATGACACCCAATTATACACTTCTTCCCCTGTCATCACCTCTACCCTAATTCAAAATACCAAGGATTGTCTGACTGCTGTCTCTAACATCATGTCCTCCCTCTATCTGAAACTAAATCTCTCCAAAACGGAAATTCTTGTGTTTCTCCCTTCTACTAACCTCACTCTTCCCAACATCGAAATTACCCTGGAGGGTTCAACCATAACTCCCAAGCAGCATGTCCGCTGTCTTGGGGTCATATTCGACACCAATCTTTCCTTTACTCCCTATATCCGATCACTCACTCGCTCTTGTCACCTGCATCTTAAAAACATCTCCAGAATCCGACCTTTTCTCACCTTTGAAACTGCTAAGACTCTTACTGTCGCTCTTATTCATTCTCGTCTGGACTACTGCAACTCTCTTCTGATCGGTCTCCCTCTTACCAAACTTTCTCCTCTCCAATCCATCTTGAATGCGGCAGCGAGGATCATATTTCTGTCCAACCGCTTCACCGATGCCTCCATCTTGTGCCAGTCATTACACTGGCTACCCATTCGCTACAAAGTCCAGTATAAACTCATCTCTCTCACCCACAAAGCCCTCCACAGTTCTGCACTGCCTTATATCTCCTCTCTCATCTCTGTCTATCGCCCTACATGTGCCCTCCGTTCTACAAATGACCTAAGGCTAACATCCCCCGTAATCCGAACCTCGCACCTCCGTCTCCAAGACTTCTCTTGTGCTGCGCCAGCTCTCTGGATTGCACTTCCCCAGACGATCAGACTGGTACCTAGCCCCGACCTATTCAAGCACGCTTTAAAAACCCATCTCTTCAAACAAGCCTACCACATCAACTACTCAGTAAACTAGCTTTGCCCTGTTCCCTCCTTCCAAATATTATTCTAAATCTCCACCCTACTATTCATCTGTCTCTACACCCTCCATGCACATAACTGCACTTGATACTTGACTATTGCACTTAAACACACGGGCTGATGACTGGATCATGCAGCTTTATATGAAAATCCCTATTTATTATAATTGCCAGACCTGAAATAACAAGCACTTTTCACCTATTGTGTCCCCCCATTTCCTTGTAGATTGTAAGCTTACGAGCAGGGACCTCACTCCTAATGTCACTGTTTAAATTGTCTTAACTTGTATTGAATTTGTCTGTACATGTCCCCGCTTAATTGTAAAGTGCTGCGGAATATGTTGGCGCTATATAAATAAAAATTATTATTATTATTATCATACAGACACCCTGAGGGAAATTTCCCGCAACACAGAGCGTGGGGTCACATCTACCGCAAATATTGTGAGTTGTTCCATATTGACATCATTTCTAACAACTGAACCTTATATTCTATCTTTATTCTTAGAAAATAATTTTTATTTTAGGTTTCCCTGAGATAACATATACTATAATCCAAGTGCCTATATTCCAGTCCTGGGCCTTCACATATTCCTTATATAATAGACAACAAGCATACCAGGCCCTATATTGGAACATTCATGGTCAGTGTCACACAAGTAATGAATTCTATTACACAGATAGTCTATTGTTCTGATAACAAATATTTTATTCTAGGGTTTAGATACCCATTCAGTACTTGCTAGTACCCCATGGAAGGTCCACTTGCAATCACGGTACGTTCTTTACCTCCAATACCTTTCTCATTTTTTAGCACCACACATACACTGCTCACAGCCTTTAGTTTGGGCCTTCTCCCCTTTTTTCTCCCCACCTTTGGGGCATAAATAGCACCTAGCAGTCGGGCAGATTTTCCGAGATCCTTTTTTCTTCATTTCTTCTGCTCCTGAGCACGGCAATTACGCCAGTTACACCAATATGCCAATCACCATGGTTTAATTTGTTATTTGTTAATACCATTGTTATTGTTTTCTGACATTATCCTTTTGTATCAGACATGATGTTGTTATTTTTTCATTATGTATCCATTGCAGTACTTGATAAAGGTCCATTTGGGGACCGAAACGTTGTAATTATTTTTGGGACTGCATTAAAATCTTCATATCGAACAGATGTTGAGTGCCAAGTTATATTTATATTATTCACGGATCGGGTTCCCACTTGTGCACCACACACAGTTGTGCAACGATATATCTTTAATGTTCTTTGAATAATGACATGTAACAATTGGCATATGGGGGGCCACATTGGAACCCATGGCCATGCCTTGGATTAGAAGAAAAAGAGAATCCTGGAGAAGTAAATAGTTTTTAGTAAGAATCACTGTAAGTAATTCCAAACAGAATTCAGTCACCCTTGGGTTGACCTGTGACTGCAGTACTAAATCTTGTACCGCACCAATTCCTTTAGGCTAAGTGCACACGTTGCGGAATTGCTGCGGAAATTTCGGCGGCAATTCCGCAACTCCTGCCGCAGGTACAGTATATCGCATGTGGAATTGGCATGCGTATTCCCGCTAAACACTAGCGTTTTGCAAGCGTAATTAGCTTGCAGAATGCTAGCGTTTTCCAAGCGATCTGTAGCATCGCTTGGAAAACTGACAGTTGGTCACACTTGTCAAACATAGTGTTTGACAAGTGTGACCAACCTTTTACTATTGATGCTGCTATGCAGCATCAATAGTAAAAGGATCTAATGTTAAAAATAATAAAAAAATAGTTATACTCACCTTCCGACGTCACCCGATCTCAGCGGTGGACGTGGCGGCTGGGATGCTGTGTGCGAAGGACCTGGGATGACGTCACGGTCATGTGACCGCGACGTCATCACAGGTCCTTCACACACAGCAGCCCAGCCGCCGTGTGCACCGCTGAGAGGCGGGAGGACTCCAGGGGCCATCGGAAGGTGAGTATATCACAATTTTTTATTTTAATTCTTTTTTTTAACAATTATATGGTTCCCAGGGCCTGGAGGAGAGTCTCCTCTCCTCCACCCTGGGTACCATCCGCACATGATCCGCTTACTTCCCGCATGGTGGGCATAGCCACATGCGGGAAGTAAGCAGATCAATGCATTCCTATGTGTGCGGAATCCCCGCGATTCCGCAAATTAATGAACATGCTGCGTTATTTTTCCGTAATGCGTTTCCGCTCAGGAAAAAAAATGCAGCATGTGCATACAAAATGCGGATTGCATTCTTTTAAATAGGATGCTTAATGTGAGCATTTTTTTTGCGGTTTTATCGCGTTTTTATTGCGGAAAAAATGCGAAAAATCCAGAATGTGTGCACACGGCCTTAGAGTGAGGAATGGATGCATATAGGTTGTTAACATCCAATGTTACTAGGAGAGCATCAGAAGGAATATATCGCAGATCAAAAATATTTTAAAGAAATGTTCCTGTGTCCAGGAGAAAGGAAGGGGCATTCATAATGAGGGAAGTATTTTTTCTACAAAAATGGACAGTGGTGAAAATATGGATTCCATGGATGCAACAATGGAACAACCAGAGGGATGTTCTAGAGGCTCATGGATCTTGGGTAAAATAAAAGAATAATGGAGTAAATGGATGTTTATTCATTGGAAATTCACGTGTTTTAGAATCAATAACTACATTAATTGTGTATTTCTCCAAGATAGTGGGAACTAGAGTGCTGAATTCACGTGTGGGATCATGAGCAAGTTAAGTATATACCAAATTATCATTAAGTTGTCTCTGTACCTCCGACAAATAATCACTCTTATCAATAACTACAATTGCTCCGCCTTTAGCGGTTGGTTTGATAATAAGATTTTTGTCCTTAAGAGATTTGAGGGCCTGGCAATCTAAAGGAAAGAGATTAGATTTATAGTAAAGTTAAAGTTATAGTAAAGTTTACCTCTGTTCATGTTGGAGGGGAGATCCTGATAGGGAATTTAGATTGTGAGCCTCATTGGGGACAGCAATGATGATGTGTGCAAACTGTAAAGCGCTGCAGAATATGTTAGGGCTATATAAAAATAAAGATGATTATTATTATAGAAGAATTAGATAATGGTGTTTCAGAGAAATGGGCCTTTAGTCTTAATGTGCGATAGAATCTTTGTAATTCCTTATCTAATGTAAATGTTTTATATATTGTAGAAATACAATCCCCTTTGTAATACAGATAATTTGGCAATAACTAGGGAACGAGAATACATTTTTATGACCAAAGATGGTGTACCTGTGAACGGGTCACATGTATTGAGTCCATGTTTTTTCTTACATTGTCCACCTCGACGGATCCTCTTCGTCTGGGCTAACGTTTTCGCTGACCTAGAAAACGAGAAGAGTTGATAAGTTGACCTGTCTTGGTATCCGAAGTAGATCGTTTTGAGGACGATCTGTTGAATCTGGTATAGTTTTTTCTGGGTATATATCTGCTCTGCCATTTATACACCTCATCTTGCTCGTAGTCTTTAGTATCACTTTGAAATTTGATCCTTTTTCTATTTTAAGTATCCCTGCGATGTTAATCCATAACAGTCTTAATCTCCTCTGCAGAGCTAGTGGAAGATAACTGTGTTTCGATGTTGGTGATTTCCTCTCTAGTTGATGTGATTGCTTTTCGTAAGTAGTTTGTGCAAAAATCTGTTTGATCTGTGAGTGGGGTTGATGGAAACCCTTTGACCCTGTGGAATTCTTTAAACCCAAAAATATTCAGTTAGGGTAGCACAGTGTACTTCAATATTAGTGAGATGTCATATTACCCGGTCCAAATCCCAGCTGCGTGTCTCCTTCGGTGGAATTTTCAAAAAAACACTGGATATATGGGATTGTGCAATTATACTGGAGGTATGCTCATCATTGTAGGAAAAGACATGAGATGTCATGACACCTCAGGGTGCACGTGTACAGGAGTAGATCAAAATGTAAAAGATTCATGGCATTGGGACAGGTGCTCAGGTAGGGTCCAATACAGGGAATATATAGTAGAAAAACTTGGCACTCAAATTATGGTTGAACAGTATAACATCTGTCACAATGAATTGGTTCTGCTTTAATTTAAATATTTTTACTTTTGAGGTCAAGGGTTAATGTCTGTTTCCTTGCTGGCATCTACTTTGTTGCTGGTCTGCTGATGTGGGTTGTGACCACTTCCACCAACCTTTAAATTGTCACATGACACATCAGGTGACTGTTGGTAATAGAGTTTGTCTCTGAAGACCAGCCTAGAAGTATGGAGCTCTCTGATGCCAGCGGTGTATCTGCTGCTTCAGTAGAGTTCGGGGACCTGGTTCCATATCCTCTGCTATCCGTATCCTCTGCTATGTGGAGCTTGGCAGCCAAGGCAGGAGCCAAGTTTCATTTTTCCTTTCCTTGTCTGTCTCATGCTTGTCAGTACCCTCTCGGTTGATACCATTTGCAGTGGTGAGGCTAGCGCCCTTGCCGGCCAGTACACTAGCCAGGGTATTGTGAGGTGACAGCTAATGACTAGGCATGTGACAGCCAGGGGAAGGACCCACTTAGGGCGTTAGGGGAGCTTAGGGATAGGCACAGCTTGTTGTTAGGTGGTGCCCCATCTCTCTGTCCCTACTTTTAAGGCCTTCCTCTCCCTTTTTCCATCCCGTTGTTTGTGTGTGTTGTGACTTTCCAATCCCGAGCATGACAACATCTCTATTTGTATAGCAGTCAAAAAAGGAAGAGTAATATATTTAGATGTTTCGGTCTCATATAACCTTCATAATTATATACTAAAAGAATCAAAAGTGACAATTGTCAACAATAGAATACATATGGATAAAAGCAATCAATAGCATGTAATAAAAAATAAAATTTGTCATATGGTGTGACAAATTCTCAATGTCATAAAAGATCTACAATCAAATAAGTTTACGTTGAACATATACAGTGGTTACGGAAAGTATTCAGACCCCTTTACATTTTTCACTCTTTGTTTCAATGCAGCCATTTGGTAAATTCAAAAAAGTTCACTTTTTTCTCATTAATGTACAATCTGTACTCCATCTTGACTGAAAAAAGAAATGTAGAAATGTTTGCAAATTTATTAAAAAAGAAAAACTGAAATATCACATGGTCATAAATATTCAGACCCTTTGCTCAGTATTGAGTAGAATCACCCTTTTGAGCTAGTAAAGCCATGAATCTTCTAGGGAATGATGCAACAAGTTTTTCACACCTGGATTTGGGGATCCTCTGCCATTCTTCCTTGCAGATCCTCTTCAGTTCCGTCAGGTTGGATGGTGAACGTTGGTGTTACAACCATTTTCAGGTCTCTCCAGAGATGCTCAATTGGGTTTAGGTCAGGGCTCTGGCTGGGTCAATCAAGAATTGTCACAGAGTTGTTCTGAAGCCACTCCTTTATTATTTTAGTTGTGTGCATAGGGTCATTGTCTTGTTGGAAGGTGAACTTTCGGCCAAGTCTGAGGTCCAGAGCACTCTGGAAGAGGTTTTCATCCAGGATATCTCTGTACTTGGCCGCATTCATGTTTCCTTCAGTGACAACCAGTCATCCTGTCCCTGCAGCTGAAAAACACCCCCATAGCATGATGCTGCCACCACCATGTTTCACTGTTGGGATTGTATTGGGCAGGTGATGAGCAGTGCCTGGTTTTCTCCACACATGCCGCTTAGAAATATCACCAAAAAGGTCTATCTTCATCTCATCAGACCATAGAGTCTTATTTCTCATAGTCTGGGAGTCTTTCATGACTCAGTCAGTCTTTTTTAGCAAACTCTATGCGGGCATTCATATGTCTTGCACTGAGGAGAGGCTTATGTTGGGCCACTGTGCCATAAAGGCCTGACTGGTGGAGGGCTGCAGTGATAGTTGACTTTGTGGAACTTTCTCCTATCTCCCTACTGCATTTGTGGAGCTCAGCCACAGTGATCTTGGGGTTCTTCTTTACCTCTCTCACCAAGGCTCTTCTCCCACGATTGCTCAGTTTGGCTGGACGGCCAGGTGTAGGAAGACTTCTGGTGGTCCCAAACTTCTTCCATTTAAGGATTATGGAGGCCACTGTGCTCTTAGGAACCATGAGTACTGCAGAAATTCTTTTGTAACCTTGGCCAGATGTGTGTGCAGCGCCCCAGAGTCCTGGTCGTTGCAGTATTGTCTGTTATGATTCTAGTGGTAGAGAATCTCTGGTATTCAGACTAAGTCCGCAATAACATAGAACTGCTCTAGGGAGGTGGAAACTAGGCTAACCGCATAACTGATCCTAACACACAACTAGAAGTAGCCGGTGAACGTGCCTACGTTGATTCTAGACGTCTCGAGCCAGCTGGAGAACTGACTACCCCTAGAGGGAAAATAAGACCTCACTTGCCTCCAGAGAAATTAACCCCAAAGATATAGAAAGCCCCCAACAAATAATAACGGTGAGGCAAGAGGAAAACACAAACGTAGAGATGAATTAGATTTAGCAAAGTGAGGCCCACTAATCTAGATAGGCAGAAAATAGAAAGTGAACTATGCGGTCAGCAGAAAACCCTGCAAAAACATCCACGCTGAGTATTCATGAACCCCCGCACCGACTGACGGTGTGAGGGGAGAATAACAGCACCCTAGAGCTTCCAGCGAGCTAGAAAATCACATTTTGAGCAAGCTGAACAAAAAAACACTGATAATGCAAATGATCCAAAGTATGCAAACTGGACTTAGCTTTTCTTGTATGAGACAGATGGCAAGGGAATCAGGAGGAGACCAAATAGTACTGAATACATCGTTACCAGGCAAGAGACTGAGTCCTAAGGAGGACTAAATAGGGAAAACCCACAGCTTAATGAAACAGCTGAAGCCCAGGCATGCAGAAAGACATGACTCATACAATACCATTAGTGACCACCAGAGGGAGCCCAGAAACACAGTTCACAACAGTACCCCCCCCTTGAGGAGGGGTCACCGAACCCTCACCAAGACCCCCAGGACGATCAGGATGAGCAGCGTGAAAGGCATGAACCAAATCAGCCGCATGAACATCAGAGGCGACAACCCAGGAATTATCCTCCTGACCATAACCCTTCCATTTAACCAAATATTGAAGTCTACGTCTAGAGATACGAGAATCCAAGATCTTCTCCACTACATACTCCAACTCGCCCTCAACCAAAACCGGAGCAGGAGGCTCAACAGCAGGGACCACAGGCACCACGTACCGCCGCAACAAGGACCTATGGAATACATTATGAACAGCAAACGACGCTGGAAGGTCCAAACGAAAAGACACCGGGTTAAGGATTTCCAAAATCTTATAAGGACCGATAAAGCGAGGCTTGAACTTAGGAGAGGAGACCTTCAAAGGAACATGCCGAGAAGACAACCAAACCAAATCCCCAACACGAAGTCGGGGACCCACACCGCGGCGGCGGTTGGCAAAACGCTGAGCCCTCTCCTGTGACAATTTCAAATTGTCCACCACATGGTTCCAAATCTGCTGCAACCTATCCACCACAGAATCAACCCCAGGACAGTCAGAAGGTTCAACCTGACCCGAGGAAAAACGAGGATGAAAACCAAGATTGCAGAAAAAGGGCGAAACCAAAGTGGCAGAACTAGCCCTATTATTAAGGGCAAACTCGGCCAGTGGCAAAAAGGTCACCCAATCATCCTGATCAGCAGAAACAAAACATCTTAAATAAGCTTCCAACGTCTGATTAGTTCGTTCGGTCTGGCCATTAGTTTGAGGATGAAAAGCCGATGAGAAAGACAAGTCAATACCCATCTTAGCACAAAAGGATCGCCAGAATCTGGACACAAACTGGGACCCTCTGTCAGACACAATATTCTCAGGGATGCCGTGCAAACGAACCACATTCTGAAAGAACAAAGGAACCAAATCGGAGGAGGAAGGCAACTTAGGTAAGGGCACCAAATGGACCATTTTAGAAAAACGATCACACACCACCCAGATGACAGACATCTTCTGAGATACTGGAAGATCCAAAATGAAATCCATGGAAATGTGCGTCCAAGGCCTTTTCGGGATAGGCAAGGGCAAAAGCAACCCGCTGGCACGAGAACAGCAAGGCTTAGCCCGAGCACAAATCCCACAGGACTGCACAAAGGAACGCACATCCCGCGACAAGGAAGGCCACCAAAAGGACCTAGCCACCAAATCTCTGGTACCAAAAATCCCAGGATGACCTGCTAACACCGAAGAATGAATCTCGGAAATAACTCTGCTGGTCCATCTATCAGGGACAAACAGCCTCCCTGATGGGCAACGATCAGGTCTATCAGCCTGAAATTTCTGCAGCACTCGTCGCAAATCTGGGGAGATGGCAGACAAAATCACTCCCTCTCTGAGAATACCCGCCGGTTCCGAGACTCCCGGAGAGTCAGGCACAAAACTCCTAGAAAGCGCATCAGCCTTCACGTTCTTCGAACCAGGCAGGTATGAGACCACAAAGTCAAAACGGGAGAAAAACAACGACCAACGAGCCTGTCTAGGATTCAGACGCTTGGCAGACTCGAGATAAATCAGATTTTTATGATCAGTCAAGACCACCACACGATGCTTAGCTCCCTCGAGCCAATGACGCCACTCCTCAAATGCCCACTTCATAGCCAACAACTCCCGATTGCCAACATCATAGTTCCGCTCAGCAGGCGAAAATTTTCTGGAAAAGAAAGCGCATGGCTTCATCACAGAGCAATCAGAGCTTCTCTGTGACAAAACGGCCCCCGCACCAATCTCAGAAGCATTAACTTCAATCTGGAAGGGAAGAGAGACATCCGGCTGGCACAAGACTGGTGCTGAAGTAAACCGGCGCTTCAGCTCCCGAAAGGCCTCCACGGCCGCAGGAGACCAATTAGCAACATCAGAACCTTTCTTGGTCATATCCGTCAAAGGTTTAACTACGCTAGAAAAATTAGCGATAAAACGACGGTAAAAGTTAGCAAAGCCCAAGAACTTCTGAAGGCTCTTAACAGACGTGGGCTGAGTCCAGTCATGAATGGCACGGACCTTGACTGGGTCCATCTCCACAGTAGAAGGGGAAAACATAAAACCCAAAAAAGACACCTTCTGTACTCCGAAGAGACATTTTGAGCCCTTCACAAACAAAGCATTATCACGCAGAACCTGAAACACCATCCTGGCCTGGTTTACATGGGACTCCCAATCATCAGAAAAAACCAAAATATCGTCCAGATAAACAATCATAAATTTATCCAGATATTTCCGGAAGATGTCATGCATGAAGGACTGAAACACAGAAGGGGCATTAGAGAGTCCAAACGGCATCACCAAGTACTCAAAATGACCCTCGGGCGTATTAAATGCTGTTTTCCATTCGTCTCCCTGCTTAATGCGCACAAGGTTATACGCACCACGAAGATCTATCTTGGTGAACCAACTGGCACCCTCAATCCGAGCAAACAAATCAGACAACAATGGCAAAGGATACTGAAACTTGACCGTGATCTTATTCAGAAGACGATAATCTATACAAGGTCTCAAAGACCCGTCCTTTTTGGCCACAAAAAAGAATCCTGCACCAAGAGGAGAAGAGGATGGACGAATATGTCCCTTCTCCAAAGACTCCTTTATATAACTCCGCATAGCGGCATGCTCTGGTACAGACAAATTAAAGAGTCGACCCTTAGGAAATTGACTACCAGGAATCAAATTTATAGCACAATCACAGTCCCTATGAGGAGGAAGGGCACTGGACCTGGGCTCACTAAATACATCCTGGTAATCTGACAAAAACTCAGGGGTCTCAGAAGGAGTGGAAGAAGCAATAGACACCAACGGAGTATCACCATGAATCCCCCGACAACCCCAACTTGACACAGTCATAGCTTTCCAATCCAAAACTGGATTATGGATCTGTAGCCATGGCAGACCCAAAACAACCACATCATGCAAATCATGCAGAACAAGGAAGCGAATCACCTCCTGATGTACAGGAGTCATGCACATGGTCACTTGCGTCCAATACTGAGGTTTATTCTCCGCCAATGGCGTAGCATCAATTCCTCTAAGAGGAATAGGAAATTCCAACGGCTCCAGGACAAAACCACAGCGCCTGGCAAACGACAAATCCATCAGACTCAGAGCAGCACCAGAATCCACAAAAGCCATGACTGAGTAAGAAGACAATGAACAAATTAAGGTCACAGACAAAATAAATTTAGGCTGTAAAGTACTAATGGCGACAGGATTAACAACTCTTTTTAAGCGCTTAGAGCATGCTGAGATAACATGCGTTGAATCACCACAGTAAAAACACAACCCATTTTGACGTCTATGATTTTGCCGTTCGGCTCTGGTCAAAATTCTGTCACATTGCATAGGGTCAGGTGTCCGTTCAGAGAGCACCGCCAAAGGATTAGCAGATTTGCGCTCCCGCAAACGCCGATCAATTTGAATGGCCAGAGCCATTGAATCATTCAGGCTTGTAGGGATAGGAAACCCCACCATCACATTCTTAATGGCTTCAGAAAGACCATTTCTGAAATTTGCGGCCAGGGCACACTCATTCCATTGAGTAAGCACGGACCATTTCCGAAATTTTTGACAATATACCTCAGCTTCGTCCTGACCTTGAGAGATAGCTAGCAAGGCCTTTTCGGCCTGATTTTCAAGACTAGGCTCCTCATAAAGCAAACCAAGCGCCAGAAAAAACGCATCAACATTCACCAATGCAGGATCTCCTGGCGCCAGAGAGAAGGCCCAATCTTGAGGGTCGCCACGCAAGAAGGAGATAACAATTTTAACTTGCTGAGTGGAATCCCCAGAGGAACGAGGTCTCAGAGACAGAAACAATTTGCAATTATTCCTAAAATTCATGAACTTAGATCTATCTCCAAAAAACAGCTCAGGGATAGGTATTTTTGGTTCAGACATAGGACTATGAGTGACAAAATCCTGAATGCTTTGCACCCTTGCAGCAAGCTGATCCACACTAGAAGTCAGAGTCTGAAAATCCATGTCTGCAGCAGAGCTCAAAACCACTCAGAGTATAAGGGGAAGAAAGAAGCTAGACAGACTGCAACACAAAAAAAAACAAAAACTCAGAACTTCTTTTTAATCCCGCTTCTGTGATGCTTTAAACATTTTCTTTTTTGGCCTGGTATACTGTTATGATTCTAGTGGTAGAGAATCTCTGGTATTCAGACTAAGTCCGCAATAACATAGAACTGCTCTAGGGAGGTGGAAACTAGGCTAACCGCATAACTGATCCTAACACACAACTAGAAGTAGCCGGTGAACGTGCCTACGTTGATTCTAGACGTCTCGAGCCAGCCGGAGAACTGACTACCCCTAGAGGGAAAATAAGACCTCACTTGCCTCCAGAGAAATTAACCCCAAAGATATAGAAAGCCCCCAACAAATAATAACGGTGAGGCAAGAGGAAAACACAAATGTAGAGATGAATTAGATTTAGCAAAGTGAGGCCCACTAATCTAGATAGGCAGAAAATAGAAAGTGAACTATGCGGTCAGCAGAAAACCCTGCAAAAACATCCACGCTGAGTATTCAAGAACCCCCGCACCGACTGACGGTGTGAGGGGAGAATAACAGCACCCTAGAGCTTCCAGCGAGCTAGAAAATCACATTTTGAGCAAGCTGAACAAAAAAACACTGATAATGCAAATGATCCAAAGTATGCAAACTGGACTTAGCTTTTCTTGCATGAGACAGATGGCAAGGGAATCAGGAGGAGACCAAATAGTACTGAATACATCGTTACCAGGCAAGAGACTGAGTCCTAAGGAGGACTAAATAGGGAAAACCCACAGCTTAATGAAACAGCTGAAGCCCAGGCATGCAGAAAGACATGACTCATACAATACCATTAGTGACCACCAGAGGGAGCCCAGAAACACAGTTCACAACAATTGTCGCTCTTCTACAAGGGGGAGTGATGGTACATCTGATGGCACTAAAGGAGTTCACCTGACCAGGTATCACAGTCACACACTACACTTCACACTCCGGCCACCAGGGGAGCAAAAGGTTCTATGTATTAGGCCACTCCTCACACTCTGGTAAAACTGGGAGTCGGATAGGAAGTTAGAGAGAAGCTGACTGGGTCTTGACCAGGTAACATCTAGTGAGAGGAGAGCGTTGCTTGGGAAGACTCAGGGAGGTCCCTGTCAGGGGTGGGATCCTGACAGTGGCCTAGCACAAGACAGATTGTTACGGAGCTGCGCCTGCACTTCCTTGCGGCAGCATCCTAAGAAAGGACAAGAAACGAAGTATTTTGTGAAAAAGTGAGAAACGAGATCACAGCACAAAGGAGATAGAACCAGGAGGAGTCATGCCCCAAGATCGGCAACATCCTTCTGAGGCGCGTAGCCGGCGGCCGGAACGCCGAGGGAGTAATAGGCTCTACACATTACTCTGAACTATGGCAGGGCAGTTAACTCTAGGTTGGCTGTCTCACCTTTACACCTAATGAAGACAACGGAGGCAATTGTGGGAGAGGGGCGTCTCTAGGGTCCCTATAAAATAACTCCAGGCCTACCTCGTCATACGTGTGCGTCCTATCCAAACCATCTGGGGGACGGAGAGAGAGAGAGAACGGAAACATACACGACAGTTGTGAGGACTATCCCGTGGTGCTCTGCAGGGAGGTACTACAACACACAGGCGCTAGTAGGAAGGCTACTGATTTTCCACCTGAAATCATATAGAAAGGAATGCGTATATAGAACATACCATATAACAAACTTTATTAGAAACAAGCGATAAAATAGTTTTACAATACAAAATCTAAAAAATATTAGCCACCAGTGTACTCAATAAATGAGCCAAGCAGATGTTATGTGGCACCACTACTGAGTGGGTAATATACTAGAGAGAAATGCTAATACAACGTGTATACTATAATATTGCCATCACTATGTTAGTACAAGTGTGAGACTAAAGGCGCACTATTATTATATCCCATTACTGATAATTATATAACGCCATCATGGTGTGCACCAACAGCCGCTACCTACACTACATGGATCAATTTAATAGCAATGTATAAAGCACTATGCACTCAAACATAAGAAGTAAAGAGTCTTACCCATCCTCAGGGAGTGGTGCCACAACCCCTACGCGCGTTTTGGCGCCGTGCCTTCGTCAGGGGGAGTGGCATCACACTCCAAAGGACTCCCTTTTAAACTGTAGAGAACCAATGGTAACAGGGTTACGCCCCATAGATATCCCCACATGATGTGCGGAACAGAGGATGCCGGGACCTGTAGTCCCAAACTACGTAGGTCTACATCTTAAACCCTGCCGCAGACCTGTGCCATCATGGCGCACGCGACGCTGACGTACCCAAAGGAATGGAGTGAATGGACATGCCCATAGCGGCAGCCAGTGACGTGCCGGACACAGACCACCAGCCGCGCGGCCGCACACGGGAGGAGGTCCGGCCCTGCAACCTGCCCACCGCCAGTGGCGAGCACTACAACAGACCACACCTTCAGGACGGCAAAGCGCATGCGCACCGGCCGCAGACCAATATAGGGATTATCTATCGTAAGTAGACATGAATTTCATATAGAAACGGGAGATAGCAGATAGGATAAATAGGGTGCCAAACCAAAAACTCACCATAGAAGTGACCATTCTCATAATCAGAGAAAGTGTACATAGTGAAACTACAGACCCATGGTTCCACGATAAAATATGTATGAATAGCAAAAGTGACAGAACGTGCATACAAAATATAACAACCACATGAAAAATGCATAGTGAAAATTTAGCTATATAAAAGACTAACTGTCTATATACGACCTAAAAGCAATCATAATAATGTGCACAGTGCAAGGAATGTTGAGAATATTATACCAAGGAGAGTAACAAATAATGAAACTATGTTAGAGGTCAAATATGACCAAAAAGCCCAAAACAAAACAGGCCATAAGACATAAAAAGTGATGCGTGAGATAGAGAAGTATCAGATATAAAAGTGACACATAATCTTAATCAAAATAATAATGTGTATTAAAAGAATAATATCACATCCATCTAAAATAAGATCCAAGATAGAGGCCACAGTGTCAACAAAAGACATCCCAAATAGCACACTAGTTCTCCATAAATACTAGTCTTCCCGTATTCCAACACACTGGAATATATAATAAGTCAGTTCAAAAAGTGAGGATATAAATGTCCACTCCATACTGATGTAATTTCCACACGAATTGATCCAGGTCCAATGAAAACTTTCATATTCATCATAGGGTTTTTTCCCATCACATCAGATAAATGGGAGGAGCAGAACAAAGTAGCTAATCAACATATCCAACTCTGACAGTCCAGTACTTTACATTTGCCTTGATCCAAGTCCATATCGGTATATAGGATAGGGCAATCCAGATACAGTTTTACTTATCCATCACAAGGCTATTTTTCTTTCACAGTAGGTATCGTCCTCATTAGTCCACCTCAGAAGCAGAGGATGGAAAATCAAAGATGGAAAGGTTAGTAGAATTATTTGCCCACCAGTCTCCAACAGTACTCTAGGGAGCATAAGGAGTCACAAATTAGTACCAAAATAAAAACATAATAAAACACATAAAAACATATACACTATATACAAAAGATGCCAAGAATATGACCCGGTCCATCGATGAACACTGATCAATAGAAAATAGGTCCCTCTCCCACAGCCCCAGGAACAGGTTTGCGTAAGATGGTGCGCAAGCCGCTCCCATCGCCGTCCCCTGGAGCTGTAGGTAGAGGGACCCGTTAAAAATAAAAAAATTATGTGTAAGGAGGAAATCCAACAGTTGTAACAAAAAACCGATCTCGTCCCGGGAAAAAGTAGTTGTAGAGAGGTACTGTTTCACCGCCTGTAGCCCGTCATGATGTCGGATACTTGTATAGAGAGACTCCACATCACATGTGACGAGCAACATGTGCTCGTCAATGTGTATGGAGTCCACTCTACGCAAGAAATCGGATGTGTCCCGTAAAAATGATGGGATCGTTTCCACCAATGGTTTCAAAAATGAATCAATTATGTGCAAGGAGGAAATCCAATAGTTGTAACAAAAAAACGATGTGTGACTAGACTGACTAGGGTCAGAGTAAGGGAGCATGTCCGTGATATCCTCGCGGCTGCCAAAGAGGATGACTTGGAACAATTAAAAACCATTCCGAGACATTTTAAAAAATATCATTTATGTGATCCAACTGGCTTCAAGGTAAGAGGTATTGACCACATTAGACCTAACCTTCGGGGTGGCAATTTAAGTCGGTATTTGGCACAAAAAGAGGTAAAATGGATCTGGACATTTTGTACACTACAACCAGATGGTTTAAATGAAACACTGAGCTTTGCTCCGTTTATTTAAAATCCCGACTCTGTGCAATGTTTTTATATTCTTGGCATCTTTTGTATATAGTGTATATGTTTTTATGTGTTTTATTATGTTTTTATTTTGGTACTAATTTGTGACTCCTTATGCTCCCTAGAGTACTGTTGGAGACTGGTGGGCAAATAATTCTACTAACCTTTCCATCTTTGATTTTCCATCCTCTGCTTCTGAGGTGGACTAATGAGGACGATACCTACTGTGAAAGAAAAATAGCCTTGTGATGGATAAGTAAAACTGTATCTGGATTGCCCTATCCTATATACCGATATGGACTTGGATCAAGGCAAATGTAAAGTACTGGACTGTCAGAGTTGGATATGTTGATTAGCTACTTTGTTCTGCTCCTCCCATTTATCTGATGTGATGGGAAAAAACCCTATGATGAATATGAAAGTTTTCATTGGACCTGGATCAATTCGTGTGGAAATTACATCAGTATGGAGTGGACATTTATATCCTCACTTTTTGAACTGACTTATTATATATTCCAGTGTGTTGGAATACGGGAAGACTAGTATTTATGGAGAACTAGTGTGCTATTTGGGATGTCTTTTGTTGACACTGTGGCCTCTATCTTGGATCTTATTTTAGATGGATGTGATATTATTCTTTTAATACACATTATTATTTTGATTACGATTATGTGTCACTTTTATATCTGATACTTCTCTATCTCACGCATCACTTTTTATGTCTTATGGCCTGTTTTGTTTTGGGCTTTTTGGTCATATTTGACCTCTAACATAGTTTCATTATTTGTTACTCTCCTTGGTATAATATTCTCAACATTCCTTGCACTGTGCACATTATTATGATTGCTTTTAGGTCGTATATAGACAGTTAGTCTTTTATATAGCTAAATTTTCACTATGCATTTTTCATGTGGTTGTTATATTTTGTATGCACGTTCTGTCACTTTTGCTATTCATACATATTTTATCGTGGAACCATGGGTCTGTAGTTTCACTATGTACACTTTCTCTGATTATGAGAATGGTCACTTCTATGGTGAGTTTTTGGTTTGGCACCCTATTTATCCTATCTGCTATCTCCCGTTTCTATATGAAATTCATGTCTACTTACGATAGATAATCCCTATATTGGTCTGCGGCCGGTGCGCATGCGCTTTGCCGTCCTGAAGGTGTGGTCTGTTGTAGTGCTCGTCACTGGCGGTGGGCAGGTTGCAGGGCCGGACCTCATCCCGTGTGCGGCCGCGCGGCTGGTGGTCTGTGTCCGGCACGTCACTGGCTGCCGCTATGGGCGTGTCCATTCACTCCATCCCTTTGGGTACGTCAGCGTCACGTGCGCCATGATGGCACAGGTCTGCGGCAGGGTTTAAGATGTAGACCTACGTAGATTGGGTCTACAGGTCCTCTGTTCCGCACATCATGTGGGGATATCTATGGTGCGTAACCCTGTTACCATTGGTTCTCTACAGTTTAAAAGGGAGTCCTTTGGAGTGTGATGCCACTCCCCCTGACGAAGGCACGGCGCCGAAACGCGCGTAGGGGTTGTGGCACCACTCCCTGAGGACGGGTAAGACTCTTTACTTCTTATGTTTGAGTGCATAGTGCTTTATACATTGCTATTAAATTGATCTATGTAGTGTAGGTAGCGGCTGTTGGTGCACACCATGATGGCGTTATATAATTATCAGTAATGGGATATAATAATAGTGCGCCTTTAGTCTCACACTTGTACTAACATAGTGATGGCAATATTATAGTATACACGTTGTATTAGCATTTCTCTTTAGTATATTACCCGCTCAGTAGTGGTGCCACATAACATCTGCTTAGCTCATTTATTGAGTACACTGGTGGCTAATATTTTTTAGATTTTGTATTGTAAAACTATTTTATCGCTTGTTTCTAATAAAGTTTGTTATATGGTATGTTCTATATACGCATTCCTTTCTATATGATTTCTCTTAGTTAGCGTTGAACTTATGTATTTTCTCCAGTTACTGAGGACACCGTTTCCCCTTTTTCTATTAGGGTTTTGTTATATTTTTGGTGCGTCCTTGCAGCTGGGGTTAACCATTTGATTCTCATTGATTTTCCACCTGCAAAGGGAACTCTGGATGTGCCTTCGGACCGGCCGATCTCAGCCAGCCCTGTTAGCAGTTCTCTGGATTGTGGATGCCGAAGCCTTCAGTAAAAAGGTAAAGAGACTGCAAGCCTGTGTCCTCGTCATTTACTGCGACCTACACCATCACCATCTACTCATCAAGGGAAGCCCTGGGGACATACTTCACCTGTGGGAAGTTACACCATCTAACTGCCATTCCATCACCCCACCGGACCCCTAGCAGCGTCGGTCACCCTGACCGAACACCACAGGTGGCGTCACGAACACTTGACAAACTGTCACCTACACCTTTAATTGGGTGCCCCTTAGCAGGGCCACGGACAGGGTCGGGCCACCGTGACATCCCCAGAACCGAGACAGAAGGGACCCGGTACCGAGTACCCCACTGCCCTGCGTTTGGGGGCCGCTCCATGTGCCTTGCCACAATTCTCTGAGCTTCTTGGCCAGTTCCTTTGACTTCATGATTCTTATTTGGTCTGACATTAACTGTGAGCTGTGAGGTCTTATATAGACAGGTGTGTGCCTTTACAAATCAAGTCCTATCAGTTTAATTTAACACAGCTGGACTCCAATGAAGGAGTAGAACCATCTCAAGGAGGATCACAAGGAAATGGGCAGCATGTGACTTAAATATGAGTGTCTGAGCAAAGGGTCTGAATACTTATGACCATGTGATATTTCAATTTTTCTTTTTTAATAAATTTGCAAAAGTGTATACATTTCTGTTTTTCTCAGTCAAGATGGGGTGCAGAGTGTACATTAATGAGAGAAAAATGAACTTTTTTGAAATTACCAAATGTCTGCAATGAAACAAAGAGTGACAAATTTAAAGGGGTCTGAATACTTTCCATATCCACTGTTGCAGAAAGGTTCCGTCTCCACAAGTATAAACGGCTACATTTGCAGGGCATGCAGTCTTGAAATTTGATCGTTTAGCATTATAGCCCATGGGTGTCTGCGTATTTACGCTTGCGTGCTAAGGACTGGGGTAGGGACAACTGAACGCTGCGCTGTCACCCACAGACACTGTTTCTGGATCCTGACATTCTGCCCATGTAGTTGGGTGCTTTGCTGTCATGTGCCTGAGCATGCTGATGGTGGTCAGGCTGGTAGTTGTGCTGTCCCTGCTAATGCTGGCATGGCAGATGTTGCAAATGGCCTTTTTTTAAGTTAATTGGATTGTCTTTAAAAAAAAGTGTCAGACTCATGAACACCTGAACCTTGGCTTGTCAACTTCACCCATGTTGGTGCTCTGGAGATTAGTTGACCGCCTTGTGTCTCTGGCCACCCCACTGCCTCTTCCTGCCTGCTGTGGTGCTGTGGATCCCTCCCTCTGTGTGTTGCTGTCCTCACTCTGCATGTCACCTTCCCAAGTTGGGTCAGTGACTTCATTGTCCCCCATTTCCCCTTCCATTGCTCCGCTTACTTCTGCATGCAGCCGGCTTGTGGCCTGTGTACCTATCTTTACCATTAGGGACGCAGGTCGTGCCACAGTATGCGGATGCTTCCCCATGCATCGTTTGCTTCCGCATGCATCGTTTTGACGATGCGGCAAAAAAATGAAATTGCTACAAGCTGCGTTTACACTGCTCGCCGCATCGTCAAAACGACGCATGCGGAAGCATCCGCATACTGCGGCACGACCTGCGTACCTAATGTTAAAGATAGGTACACAGGCCGCAAGCCGGCCGCATGCAGAAATAGGCGGAGCTAGAGGCGGAGGTGCGGCCGAGGGCGGGGCTTCAGGGAGGAAGTCCGCAGCCCTCCGCAGCTCATGCAAACGCTAGTGTGAAACTAGCCTTAGGCAGGCACAGTTGAACCTTACCCATGTCCTTGGCCTCTGCACTCACCATCAGCATCACATCCACTTCCTCGTCCTTTACCATGCACCTTGCCCATTTTAAATTACATATGATATATCCTTGTTCGATAGACGTTGCAGACAGTATTTCAATACCAGCAACATTTGCCCACTACAGATGTACAGATACGACTGTAGCATCAATATAGCAATGCTATTTGAAACCAAATTTATATGTGTTGTGTGTTTTGTTGCTCAACTCTTTTATGACAAATGCCGTATAAAATGTCACTGCAGAAAAAAATTGCAGTATTACAATGCCAGCAAAATGTGCCTACTTCAGATGGACGTAAAAGACTGCAGTATCAATATAACAATGTGATTTTTTTTTTAAAAGATTTTTTTGGGGGGGCTTTTGAAGCCAACTGTAGCACAATAAATGCAGTATAAAATTTCACAGCGTAAAAAGAAGGCTTTATTACAATGGCAGCCAAATTTGCACCACTCAGACAGAAGTATGAGACTGCAGTATAAATATAGCAATGCGATTTTTTTTAACAATCTTTTTTTGGGGGGGTTTGAGTCCCAACTGCAGCATGCTAAATGGCATATACAATTTCACAGCTCAATAAAAAGGCTGTATTACAATGCCAGGCAAATTTACACACCTCAGACGGATGTATCAGGCTTCAGTATGAATATAGCAATGCAATTTTTTTAACAATTCCTTTTTTGAGGCCCAACTGTAGCATGCTAAATGGTGTATGAAATTTCACAGCTCAAAAAAAAGGCTGTATTACAATGCTAGGCAAATTTGCAAATGTCAGACTGCAGTATAAATATAGCAATGCAATTTTTTTAACAACGATTTCTTTTTGGGTGGTTTGAGGCACAACTGTAGCTCACTGCTCAAAAAAATTGCAGTATTACAATGTCAGGCAAATTTGAGATGGACGTATGAGACTGCGGTTTCAATATAGCAATGCTATTGAGATCCAACCAAATCTGGCTGTATGATTTGACGCACAACTGCCGCAGTAAAAATTGTGTATAATATTTCCCTGCTCTGAACAATTTGCAGGATTGAGAACAAAAATAATATTATTAGCCCTGAAAATAGGTTTTGGTATGAGTTGCAGGCTGCAGCATAAAGGACTTACAATTCACCCTATCCTGTCCTACACTATCCTTTCAGCACAATCTCTCCCTAAGGGATCTTTTAGAAGTCAGTGTGTGTGATATGTATGGTGACAGTTTTCAGGCGTACCGAAGACACTTACACACATAGACCCATTCAAGTGAATGGGTCTGTGCACATGTCAGTGTGTTTCCACATCTGTGGGCATAATACACTGAAATGTAAATTTTTTACTAGCAACACGGGCCACAAAGCGTTCCGCACACAAATGACATAGGAATAACAAACAGGCAATTCCTGCATGCGTGTTGCGTCTGTCGACCAGCCACAAGACATGCAGCCGTGGGGACTCAATTTTTCGAACATACTGAAGACAGTAGGTTAGCACACGAGCATGCTCGGATAACTACTTATCCGAGCACATTCGCTCATCACTAGTTTTGATACAATCAGAGCTTTTAGATTTAGCAATGTAAAATAGCTGAGAAAGCTAACCTCACCCCACCTGGCTCCATAAATACTATGGCTATAGACAGTGAGCTGCTTATCACGCGAGGGGGTGGATGCGGACTACCAATCACTGCTGCTGTGTCCCAACAATGATAAGCTCCTGGTGCTAAAATAAAATATTTGCAAACAAACAACAGCTTGGAGCTGGATATTATAGAGGCATCCCTGAAATCTCTTTTAACCCCTACAGCATGCTGTCATCAGGTTGCATATCAAGAACCTGCTGCCAGATTCCTTTTAACCCCTTCACCCCCAAGGGTGGTTTGCACGTTAATGACCAGGCCAATTTTTACAATTCTGACCACTGTCCTTTTATGAGGTTATAACTCTGGAACGCTTCAACGGATCCTGGTGATTCTGACACTGTTTTCTCGTGACATATTGTACTTCATGATAGTGGTAAAATTTCTTTGATATTACCTGCGTTTATTTGTGAAAAAAATGGAAATTTGGCAAAAATTTTGAAAATTTCGCAATTTTCCAACTTTGAATTTTTATGCAATTAAATCACAGTGATATGTCACACAAAATACTTAATAAGTAACATTTCCCACATGTCTACTTTACATCAGCACAATTTTGGAACCAAAATTTTTTTTTGTTAGGGAGTTATAAGGGTTAAACGTTGACCAGCAATTTCTCATTTTTACAACACCATTTTTTTTTAGGGACCACATCTCATTTGAAGTCATTTTGAGGAGTCTATATGATAGAAAATACCCAAGTGTGACACCATTCTAAAAACTGCACCCCTCAAGGTGCTCAAAACCACATTCAGGAAGTTTATTAACCCTTCAGGTGTTTCACAGGAATTTTTGGAATGTTTAAATAAAAATGAACATTTAACTTTTTTTCACACAAAATTTACTTTAGCTCCAATTTGTTTTATTTTACCAAGGGTAACAGGAGAAAATGGACCCCAAAAGATGTTGTACAATTTTTCCTGAGTACGCCGATACCCCATATGTGGGGGTAAACCACTGTTTGGGCGCATGACAGAGCTCGGAAGCGAAGGAGCGCTATTGGACTTTTCAATGCAAAATTGACTAGAATTGAGATGGGAAGCCATGTTGCGTTTGGAGAGCCCCTGATGTGCCTAAACATTGAAACCCCCCACAAGTGACACCATTTTGGAAAGTAGACCCCCTAAGGAACTTATCTAGAGGTGTGGTGAGCACTTTGACCCACCAAGTGCTTCACAGAAGTTTATAATGCAGAACCGTAAAAATAAAAAATCATATTTTTTCACAAAAATTATCATTCGCCCCCAATTTTTTATTTTTTCAAGGGTAAGAGAAGAAATTGGACCCCATAAGTTGTTGTACAATTTGTCCTGAGTACGCTGATACCCCATATGTGGGGGTAAACCACTGTTTGGGCGAATGGGAGAGATCGGAAAGGAAGGAGCGCCGTTTGACTTTTCAATGCAAAATTGACAGGAATTGAGATGGGACGCCATGTTGTGTTTGGAGAGCCACTAATGTGCCTAAACATTGAAACCCCCCCACAAGTGACACCATTTTGGAAAGTAGACCCCCTAAGGAACTTATCTAGAGGTGTGTTGAGCACTTTGACCCACCAAGTGCTTCACAGAAGTTTGTAATGCAGAGCCGTAAAAATAAAACAAAAATGTTTTCCCACAAAAATTATTTTTTAGCCGACGAGTTTTGTATTTTCCCGAGGGTAACAGGAGAAATTGGACCCCAAAAGTTGTTGTCCAATTTGTCCTGAGTACGCTGATACCCCATATGTGGGGGGAACCACTGTTTGGGCGCATGGGAGGGCTCGGAAGGGATGGAGCGCCATTTGGAATGCAGACTTAGATGGAATGGTCTGCAGGCGTCACATTGCGTTTGCAGAGCCCCTAATGTACCTAAACAGTAAAAAAAAAACACAAGTGACACCATTTTGGAAAGTAGACCCCCTAAGGAACTCAGCTAGATGTGTTGTGAGAGCTTTGAACCCTCAAGTTTTTCACTACAGTTTATAACGCAGAGCCGTGAAAATAAAAAAATAAAAAATTCCCCCCAAAATTATTTTTTAGCCCCAGTTTTGTATTTTCCCAAGGGTAACAGGAGAAATTGGACCCCAAAAGTTGTTGTCCAATTTGTCTTGAGTACGCTGATACCCCATATGTGGGGGGAACCACCGTTTGGGCGCATGGGAGGGCTCGGAAGGGAAGGAGCGCCATTTGGAATGCAGACTTAGATGGAATGGTCTGCAGGCGTCACATTGCGTTTGCAGAGCCCCTAATGTACCTAAACAGTAGAAGCCCCCCACAAGTTACACCATTTTGGAAAGTAGACCCCCTAAGGAACTCATCTAGATGTGTTGTGAGAGCTTTGAACCCCCAAGTGTTTCACTACAGTTTATAACGCAGAGCCGTGGAAATAAAAAATATTTTTTTTTCCACAAAAATTATTTTTTAGCCCCCAGTTTTGTATTTTCCCAAGGGTAACAGGAGAAATTGGACCCCAAAAGTTGTTCTCCAATGTGTTCCGAGTACGCTGATACCCCATATGTTGGGGTAAACCCCTGTTTGGGCGCACGGGAGAGCTCGGAAGGGAAGGAGCACTGTTTTACTTTTTCAACGCAGAATTGGCTGAAATTGAGATCGGACGCCATGTCGCGTTTGGAGAGCCCCTGATGTGCCTAAACAGTGGAAACCCCCCAATTATAACTGAAACCCTAATTCAAACACACCCCTAACCCTAATCCCAACGGTATCCCTAACCACACCTCTAACCCAGACACACCCCTAACCCCAATCCCAACCCTATTCCCAACCGTAAATGTAATCCAAACCCCAACCCTAACTTTAGCCCCAACCCTAACTGTAGCCTTAACCCTAGCCCTAACCCTAGCCCTAACCCTAACCCTAGCCCTAACCCTAGCCCTAACCCTAACCCTAGCCCTAACCCAACCCTAGCCCTAACCCTAGCCCTAACCCTAACCCTAATGGGAAAATGGAAATAAATACATTTTTTAAATTTTAAATTTTTCCCTAATTAAGAGGGTGATGAAGGGGGATTTGATTTACTTTTATAGCGGGTTTTTTAGCGGATTTTTATGATTGGCAGCCGTCACACACTGAAAGACGCTTTTTATTGCAAAAAAAAGCGTTACCACATTTTGAGAGCTATAATTTTTCCATATTTGAGTCCATAGAGTCATGTGAGGTCTTGTTTTTTGCGGGACAAGTTGACGTTTTTATTGGTAACATGTTCGGGCACGGGAGATTTTTTGATTGCTTTTTATTCCGATTTTTGTGAGGCAGAATGACCAAAAACCAGCTATTCATGAATTTCTTTTGGGAGGCGTTTATACCGTTCCGCGTTTGGTAAAATTGATAAAGCAGTTTTATTCTTCAGGTCAGTACGATTACAGCGATACCTCATTTATATCATTTTTTTATGTTTTGGCGCTTTTATACGATAAAAACTATTTTATAGAAAAAATAATTATTTTGGCATCGCTTTATTCTGAGGACTATAACTTTTTTATTTTTTCGCTGATGATGCTGTATGGCAGCTCGTTTTTTGCGGGACAAGATGACGTTTGCAGCGGTACCATGGTTATTTATATGCGTCTTTTTGATCGCATGTTATTCCACTTTTTGTTTGGCGGTATGAGAATAAAGCGTTGTTTTTTGCCTCGTTTTTTTTTTTTTATGGTGTTCACTGAAGGGGTTAACTAGTGATATAATTTTATAGGTGGGGTCGTTACGGACGCGACGACACTAAATATGTGTACTTTTATTATTTGATTTTTTTTTATTTAGATATAGAAATGTATTTATGGGAATAATATTTTTTTTTTTATTTATTTAGGAATTTTTTTTTTCTTTTTTTTTTAAAACACGTGGGAATTTTTTTTTACTTTGTCCCAGGGGGGGACATCACAGATCGCTGATCTGACAGTTTGCACAGCACTCTGTCAGATCACCGATCTGAGTTCCAGTGCTGCAGGCTTACCAGAGCCTGGTCTGCACCCGGAAGTAATCCCTGCAGGACCCGGATGCAGCCCCGCGGCCATTTTGGATCCGGGGCCTGCAGGGATAGGAGGTAAGAGACCCTCGCAGCAATGCGATCACATCGCGTTGCTCCGGGGGTCTCAGGGAAGCCCGCAGGGAGCCCCCTCCCTGCGCGATGCTTCCCTGTAACGCCGGCACACCGCGATCATGTTTGATCGCGGTGTGCCGGGGGTTAATGTGCCGGGGGCGGTCCGTGACCGCTCCTGGCACATAGTGCCTGATGTCAGCTGCGATAGGCAGCTGACACCCGGCCGCGATCGGCCGCGCTCCCCCCGTGAGCGCGGCCGATCGTGCTGGATGTACTATTCCGTCCTTGGGAATTAGGGCCCACCCCACATGGACGGAATAGTACGTCCAATGGCAGAAAGGGGTTAATATCCAGAGCGCAAAGATACCATCCCCTCTGGAAGAGGAAGTAAGGAGACCCAAGGGGACACAGGTGGAGGTATAAGGTTGAACGTCAAGGGATTGTAGGTGAGTATATATTATGTGTTGTTTTCATACAATGCTGGGCTGTATTTTTGCTTATTTTTAGTTTTAATTTCATGGATTAGATTTCAGAGTATAGAAGATAGGTATTTTTTAATGCTGTCGCTATTTTTGTTATGAAAAAAACAGAGGAACTGCAATTTGGGTGCATGTGAAACATTGCACTGGGCTCAGATCTCACCCGAGTGCAGCGCGATGTATGCCAGCAGCAGAGGAGATGGAGAAGTTACTTTCTCCGACTCCTCCGCAGCTGTGCTCCGATCCTGTCATGCGAGAGAATTGAAGCACAGTAGCATGACACTCGGCTCCTTCTCGTAGCAGAGCAGGAGCCAAGGGTCATTAGCATATCGCATCGGATGTTATACCCTATTGTGACTTTGGCCTAAGGGCCGAATCATCATTGTTGTTTCTACACTTTTTTGGAGTAATTTTCTCCTTTTAGTAGCTTTAGTATTTGTGTCTCATTCTCTATACGTTTTGCGCCACTTTTAACGCTATTTTTAAAAAAAATTTCCTACAACTTTGCTTATCTAGATGTTTTAGACAGATTTATGAAATGCGACTTTTGCTAAATGTTGCATTCTTTTGATGCATCTCCCTCCAGTCCCTCCCCCTCCTGGAGTAAGGTTCTATTTGTCACATTTTTGTGGGGGTCTGTTATGATCTGGTGACCTTGGAGCCGCATAGGACTTTCTCAGGAGTAGGTGGAACCTGTACTGACTGCAAACCCAAAACTGACACCGCAACTAGAAATAGCCGTGGGGTGTACCTAACACATCCTAGACACCTTGACACAGCCGGAGGACTAAATACCCCTATAGATGGAAATGGGAATTCTATCTTGCCTCAGAGCAGAACCCCAAAGGATAGGCAGCCCCCCACAAATATTGACTGTGAGTATTAGAGGAAAAGACACACGCAGGCAGAAATCAGGATTTAGCAAAAGAGGCCACGCTAGCTAAATAGGAAAGGATAGGACAGAATACTAAGTGGTCAGTATTAAAACCCTAAAAATATCCACAGCAGATAATACAAAAATTCCACATCTAACTAAAGACATGGAATGTATATCTGCTTCTCCTGAGAATCCAACTTGACTGAAAATATCCAAACACAGTCTAAGCTGGACAAGAAAAAACCATGAATAGCACTGAATTGTAAAGCACACAGCATGTGTGCTGTAGAAACAAAAACCAGACACTTATCTTCGCTGATTTGGCAGCAGGGCAGGAGGAACCAGACAGAGATGCAAAACCTCCAAGAACAATGGACAACTGGCAAGGGCTAATGAATCCTGCACACCTAAATATCCCAGTCAGAGCTGCAATCAGCAGGGACACCTGCCCAGGATTGCAACCCAGGGACAACTGCATTACTATCAACAACCACCGGAGGGAACCCAAGAGCAGAATTCACAACAGTACCCCCCCCCCCTTGAGGAGGGGTCACCGAACCCTCACCAGAGCCCCCAGGCCGATCAGGACGAGCCAGATGAAAGGCACGGACCAAATCAGCAGCATGGACATCAGAGGCAAAAACCCAACAATTATCCTCCTGGCCATAACCCTTCCATTTGACAAGGTACTGAAGCCTCCGCCTCGAAAAGCAAGAATCCAAAATCTTCTCAACCACATACTCCAACTCCTCATCAACCAACACAGGGGCCGGAGGATCAACAGAGGGAACAACGGGCACCACATATTTCCGCAATAAAGATCTATGGAAGACATTATGGATAGCAAAAGAAGCCGGAAGGGCCAATCGAAAAGACACCGGATTAATAATCTCAGAAATCCTATAAGGACCAATAAAGCGAGGCATAAACTTAGGGGAAGAAACCTTCATAGGAACATGACGGGAAGACAACCAGACCAAGTCCCCAACCCGAAGCCGGGAACCAACACACCGACGACGGTTAGCAAAACGTTGAGCCTCCTCCAGGATGGCCAGCCAACACAGAACAATGAACCTCAGAAATCACTCTACTAGTCCATCTATCAGGAACAAACAGTTTCCCCACTGGACAGCGATCAGGTTTGTCAGCCTGAAATTCCTGAAGAACCCGTCGTAAATCAGGGGAAATGGCAGAAAGGACCACCCCTTCTTTCAGAATGCCGACCGGTTCAAGGACCTCAGGAGAATCAGGCAAAAAACTCCTAGAGAGGGCATCAGCCTTAATATTCTTAGAATCCGGAAGATACGAGACCACGAAATCAAAACGGGAAAAAAACAAGGACCATCGAGCCTGTCTAGGATTCAGCCGTCTGGCAGACTCAAGGTAAATCAGATTTTTATGATCGGTCAAGACCACAATACAGTGCTTAGCTCCCTCAAGCCAATGTCGCCACTCCTCAAACGCCCACTTCATAGCCAACAACTCCCGATTGCCGACATCATAATTGCGTTCAGCAGGCGAAAACTTACGGGAAAAGAAGGCACACGGTTTCATCAAGGAACCAACAGGATCCCTCTGAGACAAAACGGCCCCTGCCCCAATCTCAGAAGCGTCAACCTCAACCTGAAACGGAAGAGAAACATCCGGTTGACGCAACACCGTGGCAGAAGTAAATCGGCGTTTAAGCTCCTGAAAGGCAGAGACAGCCGCAGAGGACCAATTCGTCACATCAGCACCTTTCTTCGTCAAATCGGTCAAGGGTTTAACCACACTGGAGAAGTTAGCAATGAAACGGCGATAAAAATTAGCAAAGCCCAAAAATTTCTGAAGGCTCTTCACGGATGTGGGTTGAATCCAATCATGAATGGCCTGAACCTTAACCGGATCCATCTCTATAGATGAGGGAGAAAAAATGAAGCCCAAAAAAGAAACCTTCTGCACTCCAAAGAGACACTTAGACCCCTTCACAAACAGAGCATTATCACGAAGGATCTGAAATACCATCCTGACCTGTTTCACATGAGACTCCCAATCATCGGAAAAAATTAAAATGTCATTTAAATATACAATCATGAATTTATCAAGGTCAGTCCGGAAGATATCGTGCATGAAGGACTGAAAAACAGATGGAGCATTAGAGAGCCCGAATGGCACCACAAGGTATTCAAAATGTCCTTCGGGCGTATTAAACGCAGTTTTCCATTCATCACCCTGCTTAATACGAACAAGATTATATGCCCCCCGAAGGTCAATCTTCGTAAACCAACTAGCCCCCTTAATCCTAGCAAACAAATCGGAAAGCAGAGGTAAAGGGTATTGAAACTTAACCATGATCTTATTCAAGAGGCGATAATCAATACAGGGTGTTGTGAATTTGGATTCTGGGCTCCCCCGGTGGCTACTGGTGGAATTGAACTGGTGTCTTCATCTTCTCTGTTCACCTGTTCCCATCAAGATGTGGGAGTCGCTATATAACCTTGCTGCTCTGTTAGTTGCTTGCCGGTCAACAATGTTATCAGAAGCCTCTCTGTGCTTGTTCCTGCTCCTAGACAACTACTAGATAAGTTGGACTCTTGTCCATGTTTGTTTTTGCATTTTGTTCCAGTTCACAGCTGTAGTTTCGTTACTGTGTCTGGAAAGCTCTTGTGAACGGGAATTGCCACTCTGGTGTTATGAGTTAATGCCAGAGTTTTAAAGTAATTTCTGGATGGTGTTTTTTGATAGGGTTTTCAGCTGACCATGAAAGTGTCCTTTCTGTCTTCTGCTATGTAGTAAGTGGACCTCAAATTTGCTAAACCTATTTTCATACTACGTTTGTTATTTCATCTCAACTCACCGCCAATACATGTGGGGGGCCTCTGTCTCCTTTCGGGGTATTTCTCTAGAGGTGAGCTAGGACTAATATTTTCCTCTGCTAGCTTTATTTAGTCCTCCGGCTGGGCTGGGCATCTAGAATCAACATAGGCATGCTACCCGGCCACTGCTAGTTGTGCGTTAGGTTTAGTTCATGGTCAGCTCAGTTCCCATCTTCCAAGAGCTAGTTCCTATATATGCTTATGCTATGTTCTCTTGCCATTGAGATCATGACAGTTTGACCGGCCCGCAAAGTGTTAATTGTTTGGGCTGAAGCAGGAGAAAAAGAAGTGTTGAAGGGAAATATTTTTTTTTTTCCCCTCAGAGTTTTGCTGCCTAGCCCTTAATTGCTGTCTAGCTGCTTCTTACCTCCTCTTAACCCTTGAATGGCTCTGTGTCCACCTGTTTGTAATGGATCTTCAGAGTGTAACTGCAGGTTTGAATAATCTCGCCACGAAGGTACAAAATTTGCAAGATTTTGTTTGTCATGCACCTGTATCTGAGCCGAGAATTCCTTTGCCGGAATTTTTCTCGGGGAATAGATCCGGGTTTCAGAATTTTCGAAATAATTGCAAATTATTTTTGTCTCTGAAATCTCGCTCTGCCGGAGACCCTGCACAGCAGGTCAGGATTGTGATTTCCTTGCTCCGGGGCGACCCTCAAGACTGGGCTTTTTCATTGACACCAGGAGATCCTGCGTTGCTCAATGTGGATGCGTTTTTTCTGGCCTTGGGGTTGCTTTATGACGAACCTCATTTGGAGCTTCAGGCAGAAAAAACTTTGATGTCCCTATCTCAGGGGCAAGATGAAGCGGAAATTTACTGCCAAAGATTCCGTAAATGGTCTGTGCTTACTCAGTGGAATGAGTGCTGTCATGATCTCTGCAGGCAGAGATCATAGCAAGCCTATAGAGGGACAAGCTCTCGGAAGATGGAACTATACTGACCATGAACTAAGCCTGCCGCGCAACTAGAAATAGCCAGGTAGCATTTCCTATTTATCGCTAGATGCCCAGCTCTGGCCTAAGACCTAAATAGCTAGCAGAGGGAAATATAAGACCTGGCTCACCTCTAGAGAAATATTCCAAAGAAGACAGTAGCCCCCCACATATAATGACGGTGAGTTCAGATGAAACAACAAACGCAGCAGGAAAATAGTCTTAGCAAATTTGAGGTCCGCTTACTAGATAGCAGAAGACAGATAGTATACTTTCATGGTCAGCAGAAAAACACTAACAAAAGACCATCCAGAGATTACCTTAAACTCTGGCATTAACTCATAACGCCAGAGTAGCAATCCCTGATCCACGAGAGCTTTCCAGACACAGTAACAAAACTTCAGCTGTGAACTGGAACAAATAGGCAAAACAAAACATGGACAAAAGTCCAACTTATCTAGTAGTTGTCAGAAGCAGGAACAAGCACTGAGAG
Source organism: Ranitomeya variabilis (assembly GCF_051348905.1). Taxonomy (NCBI): domain Eukaryota; kingdom Metazoa; phylum Chordata; class Amphibia; order Anura; family Dendrobatidae; genus Ranitomeya; species Ranitomeya variabilis. The sequence continues at coordinate 247,656,604 of NC_135236.1, forward strand.
GCATCAGATAACATTGTTGACCGGCAAGAAACCACCAGAGAAATGAGCTTAAATAGCGACACCCACTACTGATGGAATCAGGTGAAACAGGAAAGAGGATGACAAGTCCAATTCCACAAGCGGCCACCGGGGGAGCCCAGAATCCAAATTCACAACAGTACCCCCCCCTCAAGGAGGGGGCACCGAACCCTCACCAGATCCACCAGGGCGACCAGGATGAGCCCTATGGAAGGCACGAACAAGATCAGAAGCATGAACATCAGATGCATTGACCCAAGAATTATCCTCCTGGCCGTAACCCTTCCAGTTGACCAGATACTGGAGTTTCCGTCTGGAAACACGAGAGTCCAAAATTTTCTCCACAACGTACTCCAACTCACCCTCAACCAACACCGGAGCAGGAGGCTCAACTGAAGGTACAACAGGTACCTCATACCTGCGCAATAACGACCGATGAAAAACGTTATGAATGGAAAAGGACGCAGGGAGGTCCAAACGGAAAGAAACAGGATTAAGAATCTCCAATATTCTATAAGGGCCGATGAACCGAGGTTTAAACTTAGGAGAAGAGACCCTCATAGGGACAAAACGAGAAGACAACCACACTAAATCTCCAACACAAAGCCGAGAACCAACACGACGATGACGGTTGGCAAAACGCTGAGTCTTCTCCTGGGACAACTTCAAATTGTCCATAACCTGCCCCCAGATGTGATGCAATCTCTCCACCACCGCATCCACTCCAGGACAATCCGAGGATTCCACCTGACCGGAGGAAAATCGAGGGTGAAACCCCGAATTACAGAAAAACGGGGACACCAAGGTGGAAGAACTGGCCCGATTATTGAGGGCGAACTCTGCCAATGGCAAAAAAGCAACCCAATCATCCTGGTCAGCAGAGACAAAACACCTCAGATATGTCTCAAGGGTCTGATTAGTCCGCTCGGTCTGGCCATTAGTCTGAGGGTGAAAAGCAGATGAAAAAGACAAATCTATGCCCATCCTAGCACAGAATGCCCGCCAAAATCTAGACACAAATTGGGTACCTCTGTCAGAAACAATATTCTCAGGAATACCGTGCAATCGGACAACATTCTGAAAAAACAGAGGAACCAACTCAGAAGAAGAAGGCAACTTGGGCAGAGGAACCAAATGGACCATTTTAGAGAAACGGTCACAGACCACCCAGATGACAGACATCTTCTGGGAAACAGGCAGATCTGAAATAAAATCCATCGAGATGTGTGTCCAAGGCCTCTTAGGAATAGGCAAGGGCAACAGCAGTCCGCTAGCCCGAGAACTACAAGACTTGGCCCGAGCACAAACGTCACATGACTGCACAAAGACTCGCACATCTCGTGACAGAGAAGGCCACCAGAAGGATCTTGCCACCAAATCCCTGGTACCAAAAATTCCGGGATGACCTGCCAATGCAGAAGAATGTACCTCAGAGATGACTCTGCTGGTCCAATCATCCGGAACAAACAGTCTATCAGGCGGACAACGATCCGGTCTATCCGCCTGAAACTCTTGCAAGGACCGCCGCAGATCAGGAGAAACGGCCGACAAAATTACTCCCTCCCTAAGGATACCTGTGGGTTCAGAATTACCAGGAGAGTCCGGGTCAAAACTCCTAGAAAGGGCATCTGCCTTAACATTCTTAGAACCCGGTAGGTATGACACCACAAAATTAAAGCGAGAAAAAAATAAAGACCAGCGCGCCTGTCTAGGATTCAGGCGTCTGGCAGTCTCAAGATAAATCAAATTTTTGTGGTCAGTCAATACCACCACCTGATGCCTAGCCCCCTCGAGCCAATGGCGCCACTCCTCAAACGCCCACTTCATGGCCAAAAGCTCCCGATTCCCAACATCATAATTCCGCTCTGCGGGCGAAAATTTGCGAGAAAAGAAGGCACAAGGCCTAATGACGGAGCAGTCGGAACCTTTCTGCGACAACACTGCCCCAGCTCCGATCTCCGAAGCGTCAACCTCAACCTGAAAAGGCAGATTCACATCAGGCTGACGCAACACAGGGGCAGAGGCAAAACGGCGCTTAAGCTCCTGAAAGGCCTCTACAGCATGAGGGGACCAATTAGCAACATCAGCGCCTTGTCTGGTCAAATCAGTCAGTGGTTTAACGACATCCGAAAAACCAGCAATAAATCGGCGGTAAAAGTTGGCAAAGCCCAAAAATCTCTGAAGACCCTTAAGAGAGGAGGGCTGAGTCCAGTCACAAATAGCTTGCACCTTGACGGGATCCATCTCAATGGAAGAGGGAGAAAAAATATACCCCAAAAAGGAAATTTTCTGGACCCCAAAAACGCACTTAGACCCCTTCACACATAAAGAATTAGACCGCAGAACCTGAAAAACTCTCCTGACCTGCTGGACATGAGAGTCCCAGTTATCAGAAAAAATCAGAATATCATCCAGATATATTATCATAAATTTATCCAGAAAATCGCGGAAAATATCATGCATAAAAGACTGGAAAACTGAAGGGGCATTAGAAAGACCAAAAGGCATGACCAAATACTCAAAGTGGCCCTCGGGCGTATTAAATGCGGTCTTCCACTCATCCCCCTGCCTGATCCGCACCAAATTATACGCCCCACGAAGATCAATTTTAGAGAACCACTTAGCACCCTCTATACGAGCAAACAAATCAGTAAGCAATGGCAATGGGTATTGATACTTAACAGTGATCTTATTCAGAAGCCGATAATCAATACATGGTCTCAAAGAGCCGTCTTTTTTTGAGACAAAGAAAAACCCAGCTCCCAAGGGAGAAGAAGATGGACGAATATGTCCCTTTTCCAAAGACTCCTTTATATATTCCCGCATAGCAGCATGTTCCGGCACAGACAAATTAAACAAACGACCCTTTGGATATTTACAACCCGGTATCAAATCTATGGCACAATCGCACTCACGGTGCGGAGGTAACGACCCAAGCTTGGGTTCGTCAAAGACGTCTTGATAATCAGAGAGGAACTCAGGGACTTCAGAGGGAATGGACGACGAAATAGAAACCAAAGGTACGTCCCCATGAATACCCTTACATCCCCAGCTCAACACAGACATTGCTCTCCAGTCCAAGACTGGGTTGTGAGACTGCAACCATGGCAATCCCAGTACCACATCGTCATGTAAATTATACAGCACCAGGAAACGAATAATCTCCTGGTGATCCGGATTGATACGCATGGTTACTTGTGTCCAGTATTGTGGTTTATTATTAGCCAATGGGGTGGAGTCAATCCCCTTCAGAGGAATAAGAGTCTCCAAAGGCTCTAAATCAAAACCACAACGATTGGCAAAGGACCAATCCATAAGACTCAGAGCGGCGCCAGAGTCAACATAGGCGTCCGTGGCAATGGATGACAAAGAGCAAATCAGGGTTACAGACAAAATAAACTTAGACTGAATGGTGCCAATGGAAACAGACTTATCAAGCTTCTTTGTACGCCTAGAGCATGCCGATATAACATGAGTAGAATCCCCACAATAGAAACACAATCCATTCTTCCGTCTAAAATTCTGTCGCTCGCTCCTGGACAGAATTCTATCACACTGCATACTTTCTGGCGTCTTTTCCATAGACACCGCCAGATGGTGCACCGGTTTGCGCTCCCGCAGACGCCTATCAATCTGAATAGCCATTGTCATGGACTCATTCAGACCTGCAGGCAAAGGGAACCCCACCATAACATCCTTAACGGCATCAGAGAGACCTTCTCTGAAAGTTGCCGCCAAGGCGCACTCATTCCACTGAGTAAGCACAGACCATTTACGGAATTTTTGGCAGAAAACTTCAGCTTCGTCTTGCCCCTGAGATAGTGCCATCAAAGTTTTTTCTGCCTGAAGTTCCAAATGAGGTTCCTCATAAAGCAAGCCCAAGGCCAGAAAAAACGCATCCACATCGCGTAACGCAGGATCCCCTGCTGGCAATGAGAAGGCCCAATCTTGAGGGTCACCCCTGAGCAAGGAAATCACAATCCTAACCTGCTGAGCAGGGTCTCCAGCTAAACGAGACTTCAGGGACAAATAAAGCTTACAATTATTTCGGAAATTCTGGAAGCTAGCTCTATTCCCTGTGAAGAACTCCGGCAAAGGAATTCTCGGCTCAGATACCGGAGCATGTACCACAAAATCTTGTAAATTTTGTACTTTCGTGATGAGATTATTCAAACCCGCAGTTACACTCTGGAGATCCATTATTGTCAGGTGCACACAGAGCATACAGAGATTAGGAGGAGAGAGAGAAAAAAGACTGCAGCAAGGCAGACTGGAGGAAAAAAAAAAAAAAAAAAAATTCCAGCAGACTTCTTATCACTCTCCTTTCTCAACCTGGGTCTTTAACACTTTATTGGCCGGTCAAACTGTCATGATCTCTGCAGGCAGAGATCATAGCAAGCCTATAGAGGGACAAGCTCTCGGAAGATGGAACTATACTGACCATGAACTAAGCCTGCCGCGCAACTAGAAATAGCCAGGTAGCATTTCCTATTTATCGCTAGATGCCCAGCTCTGGCCTAAGACCTAAATAGCTAGCAGAGGGAAATATAAGACCTGGCTCACCTCTAGAGAAATATTCCAAAGAAGACAGTAGCCCCCCACATATAATGACGGTGAGTTCAGATGAAACAACAAACGCAGCAGGAAAATAGTCTTAGCAAATTTGAGGTCCGCTTACTAGATAGCAGAAGACAGATAGTATACTTTCATGGTCAGCAGAAAAACACTAACAAAAGACCATCCAGAGATTACCTTAAACTCTGGCATTAACTCATAACGCCAGAGTAGCAATCCCTGATCCACGAGAGCTTTCCAGACACAGTAACAAAACTTCAGCTGTGAACTGGAACAAATAGGCAAAACAAAACATGGACAAAAGTCCAACTTATCTAGTAGTTGTCAGAAGCAGGAACAAGCACTGAGAGGCATCAGATAACATTGTTGACCGGCAAGAAACCACCAGAGAAATGAGCTTAAATAGCGACACCCACTACTGATGGAATCAGGTGAAACAGGAAAGAGGATGACAAGTCCAATTCCACAAGCGGCCACCGGGGGAGCCCAGAATCCAAATTCACAACAGAGTGCGCCCTGGCGGCGACTTTCAGAGAGGGTCTCTCTGATGCCATTAAGGATGTTATGGTGGGGTTCCCTGTGCCTGCGGGTCTGAATGAGTCCATGACAATGGCTATTCAGATCGATAGGCGTTTGCGGGAGCGCAAACCAGTGCACCATCTGGCGGTGTCCACTGAGAAGTCGCCAGAGAGTATGCAGTGTGATAGAATTCTGTCCCGAAGCGAGCGGCAGAATTTTAGACGGAAAAATGGGTTGTGTTTCTATTGTGGTGATTCTACTCATGTTATATCAGCATGCTCTAAGCGCACTAAAAAGCTTGGTAAATCTGTTTCCATTTGCACCTTACCGTCTAAATTTATTCTATCTGTGACCCTGATTTGTTCTTTGTCATCTATTACCACGGACGCCTATGTCGACTCTGGCGCCGCTTTGAGTCTTATGGATTGGTCCTTTGCCAAACGCTGTGGGTATGATTTAGAGCCTTTGGAGACTCCTATTCCTCTGAAGGGGATTGACTCCACCCCATTGGCTAATAATAAACCACAATACTGGACACAAGTAACTATGCGTATTAATCCGGATCACCAGGAGATTATTCGCTTTCTGGTGCTGCATAATCTACATGATGATTTGGTGCTAGGATTGCCTTGGCTGCAATCTCACAACCCAGTCCTCGACTGGAGAGCTATGTCTGTGTTGAGCTGGGGATGTAAGGGGGCTCATGGGGATGTACCTGTGGTTTCCATTTCATCATCCATTCCCTCTGAAATTCCTGAGTTCCTGTCTGACTATCGTGACGTCTTTGAAGAATCCAAGCTTGGTTCGTTACCTCTGCACCGAGAGTGCGATTGTGCCATAGATTTAATCCCGGGTAGTAAATACCCAAAGGGTCGTTTATTTAATCTGTCTGTGCCTGAACATGCTGCTATGCGAGAATATATAAAGGAGTCCTTGGAAAAGGGACATATTCGTCCATCGTCATCTCCCTTAGGAGCCGGTTTTTTCTTTGTGTCAAAAAAAGACGGCTCTTTGAGACCATGTATTGATTATCGGCTTTTGAATAAAATCACTGTTAAATATCAATACCCATTGCCGTTGCTGACTGATTTGTTTGCTCGCATAAAGGGGGCCAAGTGGTTCTCTAAGATTGACCTTCGTGGGGCGTATAATTTGGTGCGAATCAGGCAGGGGGATGAGTGGAAAACCGCATTTAATACGCCCGAGGGCCACTTTGAGTATTTAGTGATGCCTTTTGGTCTTTCTAATGCTCCGTCAGTTTTCCAGTCCTTTATGCATGATATTTTTCGCGATTATTTGGATAAATTTATGATTGTGTATCTGGATGATATTCTGATTTTTTCGGATGACTGGGACTCTCATGTCCAGCAAGTCAGGAGGGTTTTTCAGGTTTTGCGGTCTAATTCTTTGTGTGTGAAGGGTTCTAAGTGTGTTTTTGGGGTACAGAGGATTTCCTTTTTGGGATATATTTTTTCCCCCTCTTCCATTGAAATGGATCCTGTCAAGGTTCAAGCTATTTGTGATTGGACGCAGCCCTCTTCTCTTAAGAGTCTTCAGAAATTTTTGGGCTTTGCTAACTTTTATCGTCGATTTATTGCTGGTTTTTCGGATATTGCTAAGCCATTGACCGATTTGACTAAGAAGGGTGCTGATGTTGCTGATTGGTCCCCTGATGCTGTGGAGGCCTTTCGGGAGCTTAAGCGCCGTTTTTCCTCTGCCCCTGTGTTGCGTCAGCCTGATGTTGCTCTACCTTTTCAGGTTGAGGTCGACGCTTCTGAGATCGGAGCTGGGGCAGTGTTGTCGCAGAAAAGTTCTGACTGCTCCGTGATGAGGCCTTGTGCCTTCTTTTCCCGTAAATTTTCGCCCGCTGAGCGGAATTATGATGTTGGGAATCGGGAGCTTTTGGCCATGAAGTGGGCTTTTGAGGAGTGGCGCCATTGGCTTGAGGGGGCCAGACATCAGGTGGTGGTATTGACTGACCACAAAAATTTGATTTATCTTGAGACCGCCAGGCGCCTGAATCCTAGACAGGCGCGCTGGTCATTATTTTTCTCTCGGTTTAATTTTGTGGTGTCATACCTACCGGGTTCTAAGAATGTTAAGGCGGATGCCCTTTCTAGGAGTTTTGAGCCTGACTCGCCTGGTAACTCTGAGCCCACAGGTATCCTTAAGGATGGAGTGGTATTGTCAGCCGTTTCTCCAGACCTGCGGCGGGCCTTGCAGGAGTTTCAGGCGGAGAGACCTGATCGTTGCCCACCTGATAAACTGTTTGTTCCTGATGATTGGACCAGTAGAGTCATCTCTGAGGTTCATTCTTCTGCGTTGGCAGGTCATCCTGGCATTTTTGGTACCAGGGATTTGGTGGCAAGGTCCTTCTGGTGGCCTTCCCTGTCACGAGATGTGCGAGGCTTTGTGCAGTCTTGTGACGTTTGTGCTCGGGCCAAGCCTTGTTGTTCTCGGGCTAGTGGATTATTGTTGCCCTTGCCTATTCCTAAGAGGCCTTGGACGCACATCTCGATGGATTTTATTTCAGATCTGCCTGTTTCTCAGAAGATGTCTGTCATCTGGGTGGTGTGTGACCGTTTTTCTAAGATGGTCCATTTGGTTCCTCTGCCCAAGTTACCTTCTTCTTCCGAGTTGGTTCCTCTGTTTTTTCAAAATGTTGTTCGTTTGCATGGTATTCCTGAGAATATCGTTTCTGACAGAGGGACCCAATTCGTGTCTAGATTTTGGCGGGCATTCTGTGCTAGGATGGGCATAGATTTATCTTTTTCGTCCGCTTTCCATCCTCAGACGAATGGCCAGACCGAGCGGATTAATCAGACCCTGGAGACATATCTGAGGTGTTTTGTGTCTGCTGACCAGGATGATTGGGTTGCTTTTTTGCCATTGGCGGAGTTCGCTCTCAATAATCGGGCCAGCTCTGCCACTTTGGTGTCCCCGTTTTTCTGTAATTCGGGGTTTCATCCTCGATTTTCCTCTGGTCAGGTGGAATCTTCGGATTGTCCTGGAGTGGATGCTGTGGTGGAGAGATTGCATCAGATCTGGGGGCAGGTGGTGGACAATTTGAGGTTGTCCCAGGAGAAGACTCAGCTTTTTGCCAACCGCCACCGTCGTGTTGGTCCTCGGCTTTCTGTTGGGGATTTGGTGTGGTTGTCTTCTCGTTTTGTCCCTATGAGGGTCTCTTCTCCTAAGTTTAAGCCTCGGTTTATCGGCCCGTATAAGATATTGGAGATTCTTAACCCTGTTTCCTTCCGTTTGGACCTCCCTGCATCCTTTTCTATTCATAACGTTTTTCATCGGTCATTATTGCACAGGTATGAGGTACCGGTTGTGCCTTCCGTTGAGCCTCCTGCTCCGGTGTTGGTTGAGGGTGAGTTGGAGTACGTTGTGGAGAAAATCTTGGACTCTCGTGTTTCCAGACGGAGACTCCAGTATCTGGTCAAGTGGAAGGGATACGGCCAGGAGGATAATTCTTGGGTGAATGCATCTGATGTTCATGCCTCCGATCTGGTTCGTGCCTTTCATAGGGCCCATCTTGATCGCCCTGGTGGTTCTGGTGAGGGTTCGGTGCCCCCTCCTTGAGGGGGGGGTACTGTTGTGAATTTGGATTCTGGGCTCCCCCGGTGGCTACTGGTGGAATTGAACTGGTGTCTTCATCTTCTCTGTTCACCTGTTCCCATCAAGATGTGGGAGTCGCTATATAACCTTGCTGCTCTGTTAGTTGCTTGCCGGTCAACAATGTTATCAGAAGCCTCTCTGTGCTTGTTCCTGCTCCTAGACAACTACTAGATAAGTTGGACTCTTGTCCATGTTTGTTTTTGCATTTTGTTCCAGTTCACAGCTGTAGTTTCGTTACTGTGTCTGGAAAGCTCTTGTGAACGGGAATTGCCACTCTGGTGTTATGAGTTAATGCCAGAGTTTTAAAGTAATTTCTGGATGGTGTTTTTTGATAGGGTTTTCAGCTGACCATGAAAGTGTCCTTTCTGTCTTCTGCTATGTAGTAAGTGGACCTCAAATTTGCTAAACCTATTTTCATACTACGTTTGTTATTTCATCTCAACTCACCGCCAATACATGTGGGGGGCCTCTGTCTCCTTTCGGGGTATTTCTCTAGAGGTGAGCTAGGACTAATATTTTCCTCTGCTAGCTTTATTTAGTCCTCCGGCTGGGCTGGGCATCTAGAATCAACGTAGGCATGCTACCCGGCCACTGCTAGTTGTGCGTTAGGTTTAGTTCATGGTCAGCTCAGTTCCCATCTTCCAAGAGCTAGTTCCTATATATGCTTATGCTATGTTCTCTTGCCATTGAGATCATGACAACAGGGTCTCAAGGAACCATCCTTCTTAGCAACAAAAAAAAACCTGCTCCCAACGGTGAAGAAGATGGCCGAATATGCCCTTTCTCCAAAGACTCCTTAACATAACTCCGCATGGCGGTATGTTCAGGCACAGACAGGTTGAAAAGTCGGCCCTTAGGAAACTTACAGCCTGAAATCAAGTCAATAGCACAATCACAGTCCCTATGCGGTGGAAGGCAATTGGACTTGGGCTCATCAAATACATTCTGAAAATCAGACAAAAACTCTGGAATTTCAGAAGAGGAAGAAGAGGAGATTGACATCAAAGGAACGTCATTATGAACCCCCTGACATCCTCAACTAGTCACAGACATAGACTTCCAATCCAACACAGGATTATGTACCTGCAACCATGGAAAACCCAGCACGATAGCATCATGCAAATTATGCAACACCAGAAATCGACAATCTTCCTGATGGGCTGGCGCCATGCACATGGTCACCTGTGTCCAGAACTGGGGTTTATTTTTAGCCAAAGGTGTAGCATCGATGCCCCTTAAAGGAACAGGGTTCTGCAAAGACTGTAAGGGAAAACCACAATGCTTGGCAAACTCAAAGTCCATTAAGTTCAAAGCGGCACCTGAATCCACAAACGCCATGACAGAAAATGATGACAATGAGCAAATCAAGGACACAGATAACAGAAATTTAGGTTGTACAGAACTGATGGTAAATGAACTAGCGATCCTCTTGGTACGCTTAGGGCAGACTGAAATGACATGAGAAGCATCGCCACAATAAAAACACAACCTATTCTGACGTCTGAATCCCTGTTGTTCCGTTCTAGACAGAATCCTATCATACTGCATTGGCTCAGGCATCTGCTCTGAGGACAGCGCCACAGCGCGCACAGTTCTGCGCTCCCGCAAGCGCCGATCAATCTGAATGGCCAGAGACATAGAATCACTCAGACCGAAAGGCGTGGGAAACCCCACCATAACATCTTTAACGGATTCAGAAAGACCCTTTCTGAAAATTGCCGCCAAAGCATCATCATTCCATTTGGTCAACACAGACCATTTTCTAAATTTCTGACAATACAATTCTGCCGCTTCTTGACCCTGAGACAGGACCAACAAGGTCTTCTCCGCTTGATCCACAGAATTTGGTTCATCATATAATAATCCTAAAGCCTGAAAAAAGGCGTCTACATTAAGCAAGGCCAGATTCCCAGATTCCAGGGAAAATGCCCAATCCTGAGGATCGCCACGCAGCAGGGAGATGACAATTTTAACCTGCTGAATGGAATCACCAGAGGATCGAGGTCTCAGAGCAAAAAACAGTTTACAGTTGTTTTTAAACCTCAAAAATTTGGACCTGTCCCCAAAAAACAAATCAGGAGTAGGAATCTTAGGCTCTAAAACTGGAGTCTGAACAATATAATCAGAAATACTCTGTACCCTAGCAGCAAGCTGGTCTACACGAGAAGCTAATCCCTGAACATCCATGCTAGCACAAGACTCCTCAGTCACCCAGAGAAAAAGAGGGAAGAAAAGACAAAGCAGGCTACAGAAAAAAAAATGGCTCAACACCTTTCTTCCCTTCTTCTGAGATGCATTTAACTCATTGCTGGCCAGTTGTACTGTTATGATCTGGTGACCTTGGAGCCGCATGGGACTTTCTCAGGAGTAGGTGGAACCTGTACTGACCGCAAACCCTAAACTGACACCGCAACTAGAAGTAGCCATGGGGTGTACCTAACACATCCTAGACACCTCGACACAGCCGGAGGACTAAATACCCCTAAAGATGGAAATGGGAATTCTATCTTGCCTCAGAGCAGAACCCCAAAGGATAGGCAGCCCCCCACAAATATTGACTGTGAGTATTAGAGGAAAAGACACACGCAGGCAGAAATCAGGATTTAGCAAAAGAGGCCACGCTAGCTAAATAGGAAAGGATAGGACAGAATACTAAGCGGTCAGTATTAAAACCCTAAAAATATCCACCGCAGATAATACAAAAATTCCACATCTAACTAAAGACATGGAATGTATATCTGCTTCTCCTGAGAATCCAACTTGACTGAAAATATCCAAATACAGTCTAAGCTGGACAAGAAAAAATGAATAGCACTGAATTGTAAAGCACACAGCATGTGTGCTGTAGAAACAAAAACCAGACACTTATCTTTGCTGATTTGGCAGCAGGGCAGGAGGAACCAGAGATGCAAAACCTCCAAGAACAATGGACAACTGGCAAGGGCTAATGAATCCTGCACACCTAAATATCCCAGTCAGAGCTGCAATCAGCAGGGACACCTGCCCAGGATTGCAACCCAGGGACAACTGCATTACTATCAACAACCACCGGAGGGAACCCAAGAGCAGAATTCACAACAGGGGTCTTTATGCTCAAATGTCCCTAAAGTAAGTTTAAGGTAAAAATAAAGAGTGTTTTTGATTTTGCACTAAATTAATGAACCACATGCATCATTTTGAAGAATTTGGCGCAAAAGTGACAAAAAAGTAATTTCAATAAAATGCAAATGATGAATCGTGCCTTATGTCTTTTGTATTGCAAGCTCCTTAAATGGGTTTTCCAGGATTGGATGCAAGTCTGCAGTCACTCTATGTGAATCCTCACTCTGCGCACTCAGTCAGGATTTCCCAGCGCTGCGTTCATATGACTGCAAGCACTCAATTTGCCTACTTCCGGCCACATTTTGATTAGACATGTCAGTTTCACTTGTATTGAGTGAGGTTGCATATGTCTAGTCAGCACATGATCGCATGTATGCAAATCACATATTTATGACCACACGCCACACCTGCTGCTGGCGACGGCATCGGAGAATCCTGACATCACACACTGTGAGTATTCACAAATCTGCAATCACATAGTGTGACTGCAGACTTGAATCCTAAGCTTGGATATAACCTTTAATATCATCATGTGAAGGAGCCTTAGGGTACACTCACACTGGCGTATAACAGTAAGTGCTATGCGATTTTTATAGGATAGCACTGGGCCCAATGTCATATTAGGGGCAGTGCAGCTCTGCAATTATTTTCTGTTTGTAAAATCAAGAGTTAAATGTTATAACAAAATGTATTGTCATAACTCTGTTGTCAGAATACCCGGGAACAGGGGCTCCTTACCTGTCGCTAACGCTAGGTGTGCTCTAGCTACCTCTGCTCCCCAGATTACTTCTGATGGTGAAGACCTCGGGGCCTTATACCTCCTGTATCAGCCCTACATCTGCCCCCTTCCCCCACCCAGGGAAGTGAAGAGCAATAGTGTATGTATATACACAAACTAGACTAACAAGGGAGGATGTTCCAGGACAAATTAAAATACCAAACATACAAATATGCACTCACAGACAACAGAGAGGAACACTGAGGAGATAAGGGAGGTAAACAAAATAGGAGAGGATGAGGAATCGCACTCAGCAAAAACACTAACGCTACTTTCACACATCAGTTTTTTGTGTCAGGCACAATCCCGCAAATTTGGAAAAAAAACTGATCCTGCAAAAGTTGCCACCGGATCCGTTTTTTCTCACAGACTTGTATTAGTGACGGATTGCGAAGAATGGCCTCACGTTTCATCTGTTTTTTACCGGATCCGGAGAAAACGGACATAGTAACATTTTTGTGTCCGCTGAAAAAACAGACAGCAACGGATGCGGTGCCATCTGGTTCTCTCTCTCCCCGGATGAGCTAGTCGAATCCGGCAAAAAACCGGATCTGTCGCATCAGTTTTTCAAAATTTGCGACGGATCCGTTTTTTTTTTTCAAAACTTGCCGGATTCAGCCTGATGGCAAAAAACTGATGTGTGAAAGTAGCCTAAGCAACAATCGCAGTTCAACACTCCAAATGCTTCTACTAGCAACTGCCACCTCAACTTCACACCAGGCAGTACAAGACTAATACTGGCAATCCAGATTGCCAGAGACCAGTATATATAGGAAAGGGGAGTGGCCGATACTGAACACTTGAGATCATCCAAGCAGGAAAGCCTCAGAGACTGAACAGTTTAACCCCTGAACTGCTAACAGATACCTGCACTTGTTAATATGATCTGGAAGTGCTTCTAATTACTTAAGGAGTACATGAAATCAGATGCTTCGGTCATCTGGCCCCTCTCTGTTGCAGTAAAGCCGTAGCCTGTATTTCCAAGAGATGTTCTCATGGCAGGGGCAAAAAAATGTTTGTAGATTTGTGCTTATCAAACACCTATTTCTGGAATAGAGATAGAATAAGACTGCGACCTTGGATTTATACAGGACTTGTGTTATCAACACCTGAAGGTAAGATAAGCTGGCGTATTTTGGGGGAGATAGTCCAAGACAGCGTCTTCCTTCAACTATCTTTTGTATGACTAACATTCCAACAAGTTAATTGCTCAAATAGATGTTAACCAATAAGAAATAGACAAGTACAGTATATCTGAGTGACTCTATTGTAATCTGAGTATAAAAAGTCTAGTGATGTACAATAAGTTGTGACCAATGCCTTGTCTACTTGCTGCAAGCTGAGAATAAAAAAATAAATTGATTCAGATGACACCGTACAAAGGTGAATAAATTTTTCTGACATTTTCTCATGCCGATTCATCATGCTACGAGTAGCTCCGATGTATTTGGATTGCACGCACCCATATAAGTCTATAGCAGGTAATGGAAAGGGAAAAGATGGGATGTCAGCTCACCATGTGTAGAAGTACCTTATCTGGCAATAGATCTTTGCACGGAGCCGCCAGGGCACAAATAGAAAAAGGAAGTTATCTCCAAAACTGACGCATTTCGACAGGTAGGTGTTAGTCATGGTTTGAAATGGTTTCGAAGTGCGTCGATTTTGACTCCAGGGTATCCGGGGTATGCCATTGTCTCTGCTTTTATAATGACAATACAATAAATGTTAACTTTACTTCATAAAGTCCATAGCTGGAGAAAACTTCCTTTTTCTACCCATATAAGTCTTTGGGTGCTTGTGAAACATCGGACTTTACTTGGATGTCATGTGAGTGTGGTCCAATGTACGCTCACAGAGACAATGGAGAAGGTGGAAAAATTAAGTTCTCCATCTTCTCCTCATATGTGCTGCAATTATCTCAGGGAGAGAATCAGATCACACTCAGATGATACTCAGCTCACTCTCTGTAAAGGTACCTTCACACGAAACGACGCTGCAGCGATAGCGACAACGATGCCGATCGCTGCAGCGTCGCTGTTTGATCGCTGGAGAGCTGTCACACAGACCGCTCTCCAGCGACCAACGATGCAGAGGTCCCCGGGTAACCAGGGTAAACATCGGGTTGCTAAGCGCAGGGCCGCGCTTAGTAACCCGATGTTTACCCTGGTTACCAGCGTAAAATGTAAAAAAAACAAACAGTACATACTTACATTCGCATCCCCCGGCGTCCGCTTCCTGCACTGACTGACTGACTGAGCGCCGGCAGTAGCAGGGCACAGCGGTGACGTCACCGCTGTGCTGTGCTTTCACTTTCACTTTGCGGTGCTCAGTTAGTGTGGGAAGCAGACGGCGGGGGATGCGAATGTAAGTATGTACTGTTTGTTTTTTTTACATTTTACGCTGGTAACCAGGGTAAACATCGGGTTACTAAGCGCGGCCCTGGTTACCCTGGTACCCTGGTTACCAGTGTAAAATATCGCTGGTATCGTTGCTTTTGCTGTCAAACACAACGATACACGGCGATCGGACGACCAAATAAAGTTCTGAACTTTATTCAGCGACCAGCGATATCACAGCAGGATCCTGATCGCTGCTGACTGTCAAACTAAACGATATCGCTAGCCAGGACGTTGCAATGTCACGGATCGCTAGCGATATCGTTACAAAGTCGTTTCGTGTGAAGGTACCTTAAGAGGTTGAGCCAAGTGTCATTAGTATAATCAGCACGATTTTATTGCCTGAGAGAATATACAGCAGTGTTAGCGAAACCTTAGTCTGGTAATATACATAACTGTTCTTCTCAAAGAAATCATAAGCCTTCACTCTCACATCAGCACAAGAGGAAAACACGGCCTGACAAACACCTCTGGAGCAGTTTATCTCCTGAAAAAAAAAAACAAATAGAAAATTAGGCTGATTAAATTCTGGCCTCCTGTGACCATGATGTAAAATATTGGATGACCATCAGATAGCTTCCATAGACATAACTTTAATCTTATTGTGTGAAACAATTAAACAACAGTACAGATCACAGTAATAAATCACATGGGAATATTGCATCAGACAGTCTTGAGCATGCTGCTAAAAGGAACTGATTGCGGTTTGGTGTTCTGCATTCTTTGCACAAAGCACTTTCATCCAGACAGCACACATTAAATAAGTTAGTTCCTTATAGTGTATATTTACACCGTTGCCTTGCAGCATGCAAAATCTCTGCATTGTTAACCCCTTCATGACCTTGGGATTTTCCATTTTTCCGTGTTCGTTTTTCGCTCCCCTCCTTCCCAGAGCCATAACTTTTTTATTTTTCCGTCAATTTGGCCATGTGAGGGCTTATTTTTTGCGGGACAAGTTGTACTTTTGAATGACATCATTGGTTTCACCATGTCGTGTACTAGAAAACGGAAAAAATATTCCAAGTGCGGTGAAATTGCAAAAAAAGTGCAGTCCCACACTTGTTTTTTGTTTGGCTTTTTTTTGCCATTATGATTCTCCAGGTCAGTACGAGTTCATAGACACCTAACATGACTAGGTTGTTTTTTATCTAAGTGGTGAAAAAAAAATCCAAACTTTTCTAAAAAAAAAAAAAAATTGCGCCATTTTCCGATACTCATAGCGTCTCCATTTTTCATGATCTGGGGTCGGTTGAGGGCTTATTTTTTGCGTGCCGAGCTGGCATTTTTAATGATACCATTTTGGTGCAGATACATTCTTTTGATCGCCCGTTATTGCATTTTAATGCAATGTCGCAGCGACAAAAAAACCGTAATTCTGGCGTTTCAAAATTTTTTCTCGTTACGCCGTTTAGCGATCAGGATAATGCTTTTTTTTATTGATAGATAGGGCGATTCTGAAGCGGCGATACCAAATATGTGTAGGTTTGATTATTTTTTATTGATTTATTTTGAATGAGGTGAAAGGGGGGTGATTTAAACTTTTATATATATTTTTTTTTCCACATTTTTTTACTTTTTTTTTTACTTTTTCCATGCTTCAATAGCCTCCATGGGAGGCTAGAAGCTGGCACAACATGATCGGCTCTGCTACATAGCAGCGATCTGATGTTCGCTGCTATGTAGCAGAAATGCAGGTGTGCTATGAGCGCCGACCACAGGGTGGCGCTCACAGCTGCCGGGGATCAGTAACCATAGAGGTCTCAAGGACCTCTATGGTTACTATTCAGAAGCATCGCCGACCTCCGATCATGTGACGGGGGTTGGCGATGCGCTCATTTCCGGCCGCCCGGCAGCACCGGTTAAATGCCGCTGTCCGCGTTTGACAGCGGCATTTAACTAGTTAATAGCGGCGGGTGAATCGTGATTTCACCCGCTGCTATTGCGGGCACATGTCAGCTGTTCAAAACAGCTGACATGTCCCGGCTTTGATGCGGGCTCACCGCGGAGCCCTGCATCAAAGCGGGGTTTCTGACCTCGGACGTACTATCCCGTCTGAGGTCAGAAAGGGGTTAATGCTTGCATAATGTAAAATAAATCCAAAGTACTGCAGATAATTGTTATATTATGAAGACAATATGCATGTAGAGGAAAATAAATCTAAAAAGACTAAATAAATCCTTTAATTATAAGCATAGTACATAATTTTTTTTATTTGACTATACCACTCATAGTATATGTATGAAACCCACCACCTCCAGTGTGAAAGGTACAACTTTTGTGCTTTGAGAGAAAAAATTATTTTTAGTTATAAAAAGTCAGTTTAATACCTAGATTTTCATATGTGCTCCCATATGGTGATTCCACATATAAATTTACACTTTCTATAGTTTTATACATCCATTACACCAGTTATCCCCAACCTGTAGCTCTCCAGCTATTGCTTTAAGTCATACATGTCAAACTCTGGCCCGTGGTCCAGCACCGCACCCCCATTATACTATGTGGTGGACTATGTGGGGCTCATTATACTGTATGGAGGACTATGTAGGGCCCATTATACTATATGGAGGACTACGTGGGGACCATTATACTGTATGGAGGACTATGTGGCACCATTACATTGTATGGAGGACTATGTGGGGCCCATTATACTTTATGGAGGACTATGTTGGGTCCATTATATTGTGTGGAGGGCTGTATGGGGATCACAGTTGGGGCATCATAGTGTGTTGAGGTCACCATACTTTGATGTGGGGGTACAGTAGGGTCATCATACAATGCATGTGGAAGGTACTGTGGTGGAATTCACTGTGGGAATATCATACTGTGGGGGCACTCTTGTTGGCATACTTATAAAAATACAGGGTTAGTGAGTGCTCTTGTCCGCTGGCCCGGCTGTCTTTAGAAAGACTGCATGGGCCAGGGCTCATACCACTGAATGCCTGCTCTCTCTCCCTGTGGGCAGAACACTACTCAGACAACACATGGTGAGGGTAAAACAGTATGGCAATAATTTATTGAACCACCAACACATAATAGCATATAGAACAGTCCTACCAAATACCCAAGATGGTGCAAAATAGAGTCTCACCCTTCCGCTGACTCGCCAGGATAAGAGCTATTTCCTGGGCCGAGTACCCACACCAGTGGCTCCTCGCTTTTGGCGGGCTCCCACAGTGATGAGGTAACAACAAGCTTAGGAAGATGACAACCCATCTTCCTAAAGGTGGAGGAAAGGTGACTTGATTGTCCCAACCTGAATTCTCTAAACATCTTTGAGGGTTCAGTGATGGTCTGTGAAGCAGCTCTGTATTTTGTCAGTTAGAGCCATTATTATTATTATTATTATTATTATTTATTATTATAGCACCATTTATTCCATGGCGCTTTACATGTGAGGGGTATACATAATAAAAAACAAGTACAGTAATCTTAAACAATACACGTCTCAACTGGTACAGGTGAAGAGAGGAACCTGCCTGAGAGGGCTCACAATCTACAAGGAATAGGTGAGGATACAGTAGATGAGGATAGATCTGGTCGTGCAGTGGTTTGGTTGATGGGTGGTTACTGCAGGTTGTAGGCTTGTCGGAAGAAGTAGGTATTCAGGATCTTTTTGAAGGTTTCCATGGTAGGCGAGAGTCAGATATGCTGTGGTGGAGAGTTCCAGAGTAGGGGGGATGTGCAGGAGAAATCTTTTATCCGATTGAGGGAAGAGGAGATAAGATGGGAGTTGATAAGGAGGTTGCATGCAGGTAAGTACTAGGAGACCAGGTGACAGATGTATGGAGGACACAGGTTGTGGATGGCTTTGTATGCCATGGTTAGGGATTTGAATTGGGGTCTTTGGGTACTGAGGAGCCATTGCAGGGATTGACAGAGGGAAGAGGCTGAGGAATTGTGGGGGGACAGGTGGATTAGTCAGGTAGCAGAGTTTAGAATAGATTAGAGGGGTTCAAGAGTGTTAGGGTATGTGTCCACGTTCAGGATTGCATCAGGATTTGGTCAGGATTTTCCATCAGTATTTATAAGCCAAAACCAGGAGTGGAACAATTAGAGGAAAAGTATAATAGAAACAAATGCACCAATCCTGCATTTATCACCCATTCCTGGTTTTGGCTTACAAATACTGACATAAAATGCTGACCAAATCCTGATGCAATCCTGAACGTGGACACATACCCTTAGAGGGGAAGCCACAGAGCAGGAGGTTGCAGTAGAGATGATGAGGGCATTGGCTAGGGTTTTTGCAGAGTATTGGTGGAGGAATGTACAAATCTGGGAAATATGTTTGAATTGAGGTCGGCAGGAAGTGTAAAGGGCTTGGATATGTGGTTTGAAGGAGACATCAGGGTCAAGGATTACCCTGAGGCAGTCAGCTTGTGGGACTGGGGACAGTGAGCAGCCATTTACTTTAATGGATCGGTCTGTTGGGGGGGACGAATGAGATGGGGAAAGATGATGAATTCTGTTTTGTCCATATTATGTTTTAGAAATCTAGTGGAGAAGAAGGATGAAATATTGGACAGATGTGGGATTCTGGTTAGTAGTGATATCTGGTCCAGACAGGTAGATCTGTGTGTCATTAGTATAGAGGTGATACTGAAAGCCATCAGGTTCTATAAGCTGTCGCAGTCCGAAGGTGTAAATGGAGAAGAGCAGGGCCCTAGGACTGAACCTTGTGGGACTCCGACAGATAGCGGGCGAGGTGAAAAGGTGGTGTGTGAGTGGGAGATGCTGAATGTCCAGTCTGTTAGGTATGACGAGACCCAAAATAGGGCCAAGTCTGTGATGCCAAGAGATGAGAGGTCTGTAGTAATAAGGAATGGTCCACTGTCAAAGGAAGAGGGCAGGTCCATGAGAAGGAGGACAGAGTAGTGTCACTTGGCTTTGGCGTTTAATAGGTCATGGGTGACTTTAGTTAGGGCAGATTCAGTGGAGTGATGTGGCTGGAAGCCAGATTGTAAGCAGTCGAAGAGGGAGCAGGAAGATAGGTGGGAGGACAGTTCAAGATAGACATGTTGTTCCAGTAGTTTTGAGGCATAGGGGAGATGTTATATGGGAAGATAGCTAGATACAGAGGATGGGTCAATAGAGAGCTTTTTGAGGATGGGTGTGATTGAGGTATGTTTGAAGCATGAGGGAAAAACACCAGTTGTTAGTGACAGGTTGAAGAGATGGGTTAGAGTTGGGATGAAGACTGTGGTGAGGTTTGCGATGAAGTGGGATGGAATCAGGTCAAGAGCTCAGGTGGTGAGATGTGATCTTGAGAGTAGAGTGGAGAGTCGATCTTCTGTAATGGTGGAGAAGTTTTTTTGGAGGACGATGGCTGAGCAGTTAGGATCAGGGGCTCTGGGGGTTGTAGACCAAAACTTTCTCTTTCTTTGCCTAATTCTTCAAGCAGAAGATTGATAACAAAGTTTTTGGCTGAGATGAGTGGAGAGAGAGGAGGTGGTAGGGAACAAAGGAGAGAATTGAAAGTGTTAAATAGCAATTTAAGGTTGTGAGACAGGGAGGATATGAGAAGTAAGTTTGTTTTGTTGTAGTGAGTGTTGCCTTGAAAGTAGTGAGGCACTGTTTGAATGCGATGTAGTGCTCATTGGAGTGGGATCTTTTCTATCTCCGCTTAGCAACCCTGTTAACCCATCTCAGTTCTTTTGTCGGGCTGGTGTGCCAGGGCTCTCTGTTGATTTTGCAAGCTATGGTATGTGAGAGGGGCAACCGATTCCAGAGCTGCAGCTATTGTGGTGTTATATAAAGCGGCAGCAGCTTTCGCATTCTGTTAGGAACTTATGTCTGTAGGAGGGATTCAGTAAGCGAGTGTAAATCAAGGTGTGAAGATGTGCAAGTTTGTGGAATGGGGATTGTGGACAAGGAGAGGAGAGGGAAGAGAATGTAAGTAGGTTGTGGTCACAAAGAGGGAGCTGCGAGTTAGAGAGGTTAGATAGTGAGCAGAGGCAGGTGAAGATGAGGTCCAATGTGTGGCTATCTTTGTGAGTGGTTGCAGAAAACCATTGAGCGAGGCCGAAGGAGGAAGTGAGAGAAGTTTAGTGGCAGTTGAGAGGGAAGTGTCAATGGGGATGTTGAAGTCGCCCATGATAATAGTGGGGATGTCAGCGGAGAGAAAATTAAGTAGCCAGGTGGTGAAGGAGTCGAAGAAAGTGGTGGCTTGCACTGGGGGGCGGTAAATGACGGCCAGTTGGAGGTTGGAGGGGGAGTAGATGCACACAGAGTGCACCTCAGGAAGGGAGGGTAACAGAGGTGGCAGAGGGATTTGGGTGAAGGAGCAGTTTTCTGAAAGGAGAAAACCAACTCCCTCGCCATGGTTGCCACTGGGGTTGGGTGTGGAAAAGGTGGAATCCACCATATGAAAGTTCAGCTGGAGAGGCTGTGTCAGAGGCGGTGAACCAGGTTTCGGTGATAGCGAGGAAGGAAAGTTCATGGATATAGGAAAGTTTGTTGCAAACAGAACGAGCGTTCCATAGAGCTCCTGTTAGTGGGACCGGGAAAGCGGGGGCTGGGCGAATGGGTATAAGGTTAGTGAGGTTACGGAAATTTGTGATAGAGCGTAGATGGGAGTGAGAAATGACTGTGGGGATGTGGTGAGGAGGATCAGGATTTGGAGAGATATCGCCTGCAGTGAGGAGAAGAGAAAGTGTTAATAGGTGGGAGCCTGAGGATTGTATGTTGAGACTGATGAGGAGGAAGGAGGGAGAGATGACCAGTTCATTACTGGGTGTAGGGATTGGGGGTTAGTAGAAAGTGAAAGGTTATAGTGGTGAGAGTGAAAACAATCAGAAACATTGTTTACTGTGATTGTATTCAGTTACCTTCAGTTCCCTTCTGGTTCAATTCTGGATTAATTCATAGCTCCACACACTTCTATGATGCACTTATGTGATGCACTGGGCAGACTGGCATCTTGCAGGCGTATGGTTTGCAATATATTTGCTAGAAAGTGGATTCAAGTGCGGAGCAGAAGGGAGTGGTCTGTGCTAAACTTGGTCAGATAATTAAGTGTGAGCCAGATGCAGAATGATCAAGACAGAGTAAACAAGGTCATAAATAACATGGGGGGTTTATCAGGGGTTAGTTCAAAAACATACCGAGTTTGCAAGGAACAAAGGTAGGGAAAGTCAGTGTGGAAAGCTGGGTCACGTACCGAGTGGATACAAGGAACAAAGGTAGGGAAAGTCAGTGTGGAAAGCTGGATCACATACCTGTAGGGAGAATAGATAAATGGACATGCTGATTAGAGTGCAATGGTGGCAGATGGCAGTGTACAGTCTGTATACATCATTCTGGATTAATTCTGGATTAATTCATAGCTCCACACACTTCTATGATGCACTCGTCAGACTGACCCATTGCTATGGTAATGTAGTCTCTCTGAACACAGGCAGATCCTCTTTTTTATAGGCAACAACTTCTCATTTAGGCATTCCACCACAGGCTTGCGGGTAGGTGGAAGGAGACGATCACTGTTGTGAATTCTGCTTTTGGGCTCCCTCCGGTGGTTGTAGGTGGTAATGCAGTTGTCCCTGAGTTGCAGTCCTGGTCAGGTGTATCTGCTGATTGCAGTTCTGACTGGGGTATTTAGGCGTGCAGGATTCATTAGTCCTTGCCAGTTGTCCATGGTTGTTGGGAGGTTTTGGTCCTGGTTTGGTTCCTTCTGCCTTCTGCCAAATCAGCAAAGATAAGTGTCTGGTTTTGGTTTCTGTGGCACACATGCTGTGTGCTTAATAATTCTGTGCTATTCAGTGTTTTTTTTTGTCCAGCTTAGATTGTGTCAGTATTTTCTCAGTCTTGTTGGATTCTCTGGAGTGGCAGATATACATTCCATGTCTTTAGTTAGATTGTGGATCTTTTTGTATTATCTGCTGTGGATATTTTTGGAAGGGTTTTAATACTGACCGCTTAGTATTCTGTCCTATCTTTCCCTATTTAGCTAGAGTGGCCTCTTTTGCTGAATCCTGTTTTCTGCCTGCGTGTGTCTTTCCTCTCCTACTCAAAGTCAATATTCGTGGGGGGCTGCCTATCCTTTTGGGGTTCTGCTCTGAGGCAAGGTAGTATTCCTATTTCCATCTATAGGGGTATTTAGTCCTCCAGCTGTGTCGAGGTGTCTAGGGTTTGTTAGGCACACCCCACGGCTACTTCTAGTTGCGGTGTTAGTTCAGGTTTTGCGGTCAGTACAGTTTCCACCTACTCCAGAGAAAGTTCATGCGGCTCCAAAGTCACCGGATCATAACAGATCCCTCACTGCTGGAGTGTTCAAACAACATGCATAGATTGTCCTTCATATTTCAGAGCACCAATGGGTCAACATATTAACATACATTCAAACATTGTGCCTTTGTTTCCATAAGATAGTAGAACAATACTAGGACTGCAATAGTAGGACAGATACAA